>NW_019416993.1:1978-56920 GCF_000390285.2 Anoplophora glabripennis | reverse complement strand
CTTGGTTTTTGCTGTGCAAAATTTTGAAAATTAGCAATTTTTTTTTCAAAATTTGGATTGCAAAATTATTATGCAAAATCTATCGAACCGATTTTGATGAAATTTGGTGTGATGATTCTACATAACATGAAGTTTTCTTGAGCCAAGTATAAAGGTCCTATACCAAATTTAAATACCCCAAAAAAATTCCCTAAAAGTATTGTTTTTTAACCCCATTTTTGCGATTTTTTCGATTTTACCATAATAATCATGATTCATTCGATTTGTAACTAACAATGTTTTGTAAAAAATTTAATTACAAACATTTTTTTCCTCTTCCATTTTCGCCTAAAATCAACTCTTGAAAAGATACATAATTAAATAGGAAGAAAAATATGACATTTTTCGAATTTTCTTAACATATGAAAGCCATATGAAAGCCAAAAATCTAAAAATCTCCGTGGATATACGATTCACTCAAACTAAAACAGATACCGCCTAGTCTATTACACAAAACATATAATACAGTCTATTATGATCAGAAGTAAAAGCAATAATTAGAACGTCAGTCATAACTTGATCGGACATTCTCTGGAAAACAATTGATCGAGTTACATTATTATCATATTATTATGTTTATTTGTGTCAATGTCAAGTCAAACGGATATGGCTTAGCGCTTCCAAGTGTTTACAGACAGGGTAGTTAGCAGTTTTCAGTAGTTTTTCGATTATTTGTAACAATGCGCAATGCAATCATACGCAGAAAAAGTTGATACGTTATTAATTTATGTAAAATCCCAGAAAAATTGTAGAAGAGCTGTTCAATTGTATAGGGAAAAATTTACTGACCACAAAACGTTTGTCAGGCTAGAATGAAACCTAAGAAAAAGGGTTCAAGATGACTATACTACTGCACAAGTGGTACAATATTTTGGGAACCACCCGCGAAACTCAATAAGGCAAGCTAGTCACCAGTTAAATTTGAAAACATATTCGATTCACCAGACATTAAAAGTTAATGGTTACCACAATTTTAAAATACATACCTAACTTGGAATATTTATCTGAAATTCATTTAGAAAGAAGATTGAGTTTCCTTGCACAAATCACGGTAGCTGCTGAAACTTCTGATCGACGAATATTTTATCATATTTTGTAAGTAATCGTTTACCAAATAAAAAAAATTAACATTGTTGGTCCATTGAGAATCCAAACTGATACAAAATCAAAGACATTTTGGTGTGAATGTGTGGTGTGGTGTCATTGGAGGTCATTTGATAGGGCCATACTTTTATGAAAGTGTGTTGAATATGAATAGTATAGAATACTTGCGTTTCTTGCAAGAGGAACTCCCAGCACTTATTGAAAATATCCGTTTGCAGTTGCGAAGGAGTTTGTGGTTCCAGCATGATGGAGCCCCACCCCATAAAGCGTTTATTGTGCAGGATTATTTAAATACTGTTTGTGATTAATTAAAAGACATCTTTAGTATTTAAATATGTATTTGATATTACTATTTCAAGGACTTTTGGTAACTTGTATCATTAACAGTGTCATAGCAAGCCTTGTATGAAAACTTTCAACGGCCTCCTACTATTAACGAAGCAGTAAATTCTAAAATAATTGTTATAAATCGTTTGTAATTATTATTTTTACTTCTGATCATAACTTTTTAATGAAAATAGAGAAAAATTTTTTAAATAAAAGTTTATCGGAAAAATATATCTTTAAATTCTTTTTAAATATGGAAAAATACAGGCATGTTCCTGGAAAAAATATTTCATGACGTCGTCAACACAATTTTCGAAATATCTAATTTTAATTTTTGGTGCAAAATGCACTTCAATCCATGCCGCTTGAACTCCACTTCAAATATTCAGTAACATTTTTCGTTATCCTGTAATATCATTGGGGCGTCGAGTTTGGGACGCCCAGTACATATCTTGTAAAATCTTATCAATTTAAAAAAATACTCCATGGCCTTCGTTACTTTACTCTTATCAGCCATCTTGTTTTTTCGTTCTGGTAACGTCATGATTTGTTCGAGACTACACACTTTAGTGCCAGTTAGTGTTCAAAGACGGAGTTATGGCTCTGTATTAATTTGAAGCGAAACACACTGTATATTATATATCTTATAATCTGTCGGAAAGCTTTACTACATTTCAGTTTGAAGTACAAACGAAATGAAAGTAAATTATGAATGGGTACATTTAAAAATTCCAGTTTTTTATTGTGAGTATAAAACTTACAGTTTAGTAGGTACATTTTTTGTTTGATCAGCCAATATGTAAATTTAAACACCTTACACCTGCACGAATATTTCGGGCAATCAGCAGTTTCGATAAATACACCTTTCAGTTAAAAATATTCGTCTGTTTTTCTAGAATTATTACCAATTATGTACGTTTAGTTCTACGGCGCGATAAAATGTGTGTGAATCATCTAGGCGGCCGCGGAAGATTAGGTCATTTTAATAAATAAATATTTTGTCGGCTCAGTTTCTAATTTTTAAGTAGGTAGTTATTCAAATACGTAGCAGAAAAAGACCTTATCAGAGGCGATATAGATAAAAAGTGTACAGTTGGATTTCTTATCAATTTATTGTGAACATGACAGAAAGGAAAGGTGTGTGTCCGGCAGTTATTTCGCAAAATGATAAAAAAGAAGAAAATAATAACGTGCTGATCATAGAAGGTGTAACTGAGGACGATACTTCGGATTTTTTTGAGCAGAGTAGTAGCCTGTGTTTTCATAGTGCCGAAACCAGCAAAATTGATACCGACACCGATGTTGTGGATGAAAGTGATGTGATTCATTCCTTTATACATAATTCCAGCGATGAAGTACGTTTTTTTTGTTTGCTTTGCCGTCTCTTTCTAGTACAGAGTTTTTCATTAGTAGGAGCAGAAACAATTTTCTCCATTGAATCATTGAATAATTGGATGTAGTAATTGCGAATTTATGAATAAATTCACGAAATTTTTCATGAACTAATTCATCAATTTATTTATGAAGGGTTGGATTTAGCTACTCCGTTCTAAGCTTCGTGAACTTCTTTCAAACAAAAATAGCTACCTACAGTACTAACATAATACCTATAATTATGGACTTTATCTACTTAACTTACCGTTATTACCAACTTTGCAAATAAGTCACAATAAATAAAAACAAATTGAAATAATTAAGAATTACTTTTCTAATTAGACAATATGAAAAATATATTGTAATACTAATTTTTTTGCCAATTCAAATGTCATTTATATAAAAAAAATATGCTGAACGAAGCATGAGAACATGATGTGAGCAAATAACGTAACTTAACCTCACTATTTATTTATTCGTTAGGTCAAAACATCATGTGGTACGAGCGGTTTTATATTCAAATTCGAATTAGAATAACGCTACCGATTTTTTATAGATATTTTTCAGCCCTCCTTGTTAGAGCCTGAAAATTTGTAATTTTGTGCAGTGTTCCTTTGGAAATTGATCTCAAAATAGCTTTGTTAATGGATTAATTAATATTATTAAGAAAAAAGTTGCTTTTATTTTAACTTTGTAACATAGAATGACACTATTTAACATGTTTATCACAGTAATTGACACAATGTGTGTTTCCAGGCGGAAGCCAGACTTTGGGCAAAGAGACAGGCAAGGGCGGAAGCTAGGGAAATACGTATGCGCGAATTGGAGCGCCAACAAAAGGAACAAGAAGAAAATGCAGATAGACAATTCGATATGTTGGCCGAACCAATGGTCAGGACTCCCAGGAGTGCAACCGCCGGTAGTCGGTATCTCTCTAGTCGAAGAAGCTCTGAAGATTCCTTGGAAGATGGGGGCAGTCTCAGAGAATTAAGGGTATGTTGGTTATACTAAAGTTATTTTTGTGTCTCTTGCTTTTGATCAGATAATCAGATAACAATAAGTTTCAACTTTCAGCACGAACTCAAGGAGGTTGAAGAAAAATTCCGTAAGGCTATGATTGCTAATGCTCAACTCGACAATGACAAAGCGGCACATACTTATCAATTGGAGTTACTAAAAGATAGGTAAGTCGATTTACGGGACCTGTAGATTTTAGTAAGAGAAACCTTGTTTCCAACTTAGGTTAGAAGAATTAGAAGAAGAACATTCCCAATTGAAAAGGGAGCATCGCGAGAAATGCAGAGATCACGATCAGTTGAAGAGGTTGTGTACCAAACTGAAGGAAGACTTGGCTGTGACTAAAGCTGAACTGGAAGAGAGGGATCAGTTGATCACGGAGAAAGGTCTGGTTATCGTAGCCGAGGAATTGCCTCCTGATGAAGACGGATTGGTGCAGTCTCCCAAGAAAGCCTTAATTAGCATAGAAAATGCCCAAATGTTGGAGGGCGCAGGTGACGGAAGTCTAGGTAATATTTCACAATACCTTTGGAACTTATACGGAGGTTACCATCGACCTTTATAAATATACAGGGTGATCTATTAACGGTATCGAGCGGCTGTATATAGGAAACTAGATGTGCTACGATTATGGGGTAAAAAATCTATTAACAAATACGATCAAAAGAAATTGATTTAAAATATTTTTAAGTTTGTAACTTCACCGGTAGGGGGCGCAACTGCTATAGTGTTACAGAAAATTGTCGGTTTTTCGAAATTTCGCTTATATAACCTAAGTTGCAAATATATTTTTTAGATACACTGTTAAACCCTTCACAAGTTTTGGTTGAACTTTTTTTTTGTTATTACCATAGCAATGTCAGTATGAAGGACGCTATCTTGAAATTTTTAAATTGTCATTACTTCTAAATGTCTTAATCGATTTCAATAAACGATGCCTCATTTTAAATAACTATTAATAAAATTTATATTTGTGATATGGGAATAAAAATATTATTTTCCTGCGCAATGGTAGACGACGTTAATGAGAAAAGTTTTGTAATTGTCTCTGTTTACTAAAAAAATTAAATGCAACTATATAGTTTTTTGTTCATGGCTTGATAGACCGTTTATTAAGGAAAACAAATACACAAACCGGAGGTCGATATCTTTTCCGTTTTCAAGTTATTGCTAAAATAGTGAGGTTGAGCTAGAACATCCTCCTTTATTTAGTTCTCAATAACATTGACATGATCCAAGCCAAAATTAAATTGTAAAACTATACCAATCTTGTCCTTAAAAAGAATTATTGTTTTACTTCGAAATTTTTGTAAATGCAATGTTTAATTTTTTTTATTAATTCCAAATATCTGAGTAATTATAAAGATTATTGTTTCCATAACGAGGTAGGCTATGCCCTATGAAAATAGACGACTGAAAAATTATGCCAAACGAAATATGACAGCTCTTGATACGTGCAAAATTAGTGTTATTTGTGTTAGAAAAGTACTTGTGAACAAGGAAAATATGATTTTACGAATAGCGTATGATATGTTGGCAGTTTATTTTCAATGTTTGAAAAATGCCGTTATAGCTTCAAGAGAATACGCTTTGCGATACCCTCGTAGGATACGCTACTCCAGAGAAGTATTTCAGCGTTTACTCAGACGCCACTACATTCTGTAAGAAGACATCGCCGTGCAAGAACGGAAGATAATATTATTAATATGTTGGCTTGTGTCCATGTAAATCCCCAAATAAGTGTAAGGGAATTAGTTAGAGACCTGGGAATTTCAATATGGAACACAAGTACTTTTCTCACACGAATGACACTAATTTTGCACGAAGCAAAAGCTGACATATCATTTGGCATAATTTGTTATTTGTCTATTTTCATAGAACAAAGCCTCCTTCGTTATGGAAACAATAATCTTTATAACTACTCAGATATTTGGAATTAATAAAAAAAAATGAAACATTGCAGTTATCAAAAAAATTTCAAAGTAAAACAATAATTCTTTTTAAGGACAAGATTGGTATAGTTTTACAATTTAATTTTAGCTTGGATTATGTCAATGTTATTTAGAGAACTAAATAAAGGAGGATGTTCTAACACAATTTCACTATTTTAGCAATAACTTGAAAAGGAAAAAAAATGTCGACCTTCGGTTTGTGTATTTGTTTTTCATAATGAATGGTCTATCAAGCCATGATAAAAAACCTATATCTTTGTATTTAATTTTTTTAGTAAACCGAGACAATTACAAAACTTTTCTCTTTAGTGTCGTCTACCGTTGCGCAGGAAAATAATATTTTTATTCCTGTATCACAAATATAAATTTTATTAATAGTTCTTTAAAATGAGCCATCGTTTATTGAAATCGTTTAAGGCATTTAGAAGTTATGACAATTTAAAAATTTCAAGATAGCGTCCTTCATACTGACGTTGCTATGGTAATAACAAAAAAAAAGTTCAACCAAAACTTGTGAAGGGTTTAACAGTGTATCTAAAAAATGTATTTTCAACTTAGGTTGTACAGGGTTAACTATCACTTAGTACATAAATTTTAAGTGAGGATAGAGAAAAATAATATTTAACAGAATCGACCTTCAAAAAATTTCTAAAATTGTTTTTAAAGCTGAAAATATTTGTTTTCTAAACCTCAGTGAAACCCCTATTTCATGACGGCTATGACAGTCCGTCAGACACGAGATGCGAATTTCGCATACGGCAACGGTAGTGAAACAGCGCCGCGTTGCCACGTGTATCGATTACCGCGCATTTGAAGAAAAACTTTTATTTACAAAATTCGTTTTCAACATCCTTGTAGAGTTTTACACTAATAAATAATAGTAAACACAAATAATTACTTACTAAACGTAAGTACGTGAACAAAAACACAAACACCGACAAAGCGACAAATTATTTGAACTCGACAGCTATTTGTTCTGTGAAAATAGAGTCGTAAAGTCACCTGTTGAAAATTTGAAACAGCCCCATCTCTAAGCAAGTAGCGTAAGGTGCATTTCAGACATCTCGTTTTTAAACTTTTGTTGGGGAATTAAATAGTGATATTAGTAATAAAAATAAAACCAAAAATCGTCTATGTTCGCATAAAATAATTAGTACCTATTATTTTAAGCTGTAAGTCCCCGGGGTGTTTACAGTTTTCTGTAATAATTCAGCAGTACGTATCCAGGCCACAAGATCAACTTGTCTCTCGTGATTTTTAGGTTATATTTACATACACTACAGTTATCAAGGCACTGTAATGTATGCAATTACACATACGTTTTCCAGTGTCCCAGTAAATAAATTCAAGATTAATTAAAATGTACGTGAAGAATATGCGATGTGAACAAATCTAAAGGGCCAGTTGTTTACGTTGTTTTTGGAGAGTCGAATGCAAATTCAACGCCGCTACGGATATTAGTCCATTGAAATGTTACATTTTTTTGGGCTTAGCGTGCAAAAGTTTACGCAATTTTATTTTTTGGATGTCAAGAGGGGGTTACTGTAAAGTTAAATCCATGTTTGTGGGGTCGCAACCCTTGAGCGTCGGCCGCCATCTTGTAAAAAGGGCTTCGAATGGTTTTTATACTACTACTTACTATATCGGCCAAACTATTCCTCGCATAGAAAATTTGTAGACATTTCTTGTTGCAAATTAAATTCTCTACAAATTTAGTTCCATAACTTTTAGTCGTAGAACCAAAAATAGCAAAGTTATTAACAAAAACATATAATTTGGGAAGACATTTTTTTTTGGTCGTTATAACTTTTTTTTTGGTCATTTTACAAAAAAATTACGTCAGAGCATTTTGATAGAGGGGTTTTCAAGGAATAATTTCCATTACAAACTTTTTTCAAATTTTATTTATTAATTAGGTTTTTACAGCGATGCGAAACTTACACTATTCTCCAGTACTAGTAAGTATACATACATTAATATGAATGATTAGGCATAGTTTTCTCTCATTTTTCCATTATTTTTATAAGAAACATTTTAATGATTTATATTGCAATGTTGTTAATTAGTTATTGACTCTTTTCCTCACCCCCTACGGGGTAAAGTCTGGTGGCGCGTTTTTTTACGTCGTATCCCTGTATGTATTTCCCAATTTACTGTGTCCTCAGTCTCTTTGATGTGCCAGGCTGCGACTCAGGATCTGGTGGAGCTTCCGATATTGAATTGTCGAGGAAAGATGGAGAATGAAGTGGCGTCATTATTGGCAGTTCATCTTCAAAATCATTTTCCTCGATCAATTTTGATATCTCCATTATGTTGCTGCATGTCTCCCCAGAACAATTCAGGCATACTGCAGAACATTTGAGGCCTGCCTTCCGACATCCACACATTGCTCCACAGTTTCCTTTGCATCGGCAGAATATCAACTTTAGAAGCTCAGGGGGTGCTGGAGGTTTTGAACTTTGAATAGGCATCAATATTTGTCCATACTTTTTCCACCCCAGTCTTGAGGGTCGTTGTAATTCCCGAGCCACGACTGGACCTGACAATAGACTCGGAGGTTGTGCAAGCGGGCTGTGTCTTGTGTTGGAGGAAGTGAAGACAAATTAAATGTATTCTTTGTCACTGACTTGGCGAATCGTTTATATCTAAGACTGTCCAGAGAATCATCATCTTTATTGCCACCATATAAGGAGATGAAAAAACGTTCACCAACGGCAGTGAGCAAAGTTGGGTCGACTCTCTCATTGAGGAATAACGCTGTTCCACTAGCTAACTCAGGACGTGTCTCCAGTGTTGCGAAAAATTTCATTTTACCGATGTTGTAAGCTGCTGAAGTTGTGTCACATCCTGAGAAGGCATGGAGAAACAACAGATTATCCGCAATGACTTCTCCGTACATAAAACTTGACGGACATAAAATTGTTCGGCTATACGTCCTTTCGATGGTTTAAAAAAATATATATTTGAATGTGTTCTTCCAAATGCCGCGAGCAAGACAAGAATGCCGATATCTTCGGCGACAATAGTGACTGAGTCGAACGATTGGAATGCAGCAAGAGCGGAGCGAACGATGAGGGTATCTGCATCTGATTCTGCTTGGTCGACACTGAAACCCACCTCCGACAATGAAGTTTTGAGAAGTTCAATGAACTTAGCCTTGTTCTTCTCATTATCAAGAAAACTTTGAAGGACGCCTCCTATGCCTAATCATTCATATTAATGTATACTTACTAGTACTGGTATGCAACAACGGAACTAAGAGCAAATGTAAAATTCTGCAACGATCTGGATTAACATCTATCAAGTAGGTATTAATAAAAAATGTTTATTTCTGTCGTTTCTACAATGGCAAAATGTCAACGCCGCTAAATATTGCTGAACAGCTGAGTGAAATTATGCCGGTTGACAGTTGATAACCGCCAATTTACCGGGAACAAAGGGGGTTTTGCCCCATTTTTTAAACGTCGAGCTAAAATTCCGAAATAATTTTTTTATTATCTTTTAGGCCGTCCTAAGCGCGTGGTTAAAATTTATGTACTAAGTGATAGTTAACCCTGTATAAGCGAAATTTCGAAAAACCGACAATTTTCTGTAACACTATAGCAGTTGCGCCCCCTAGCGGTGAAGTTACAAACTTACAAAATATTTTAAATCAATTTCTTTTGGTCGTATTTGTTAATAGATTTTTTACCCCATAATCGTAGCACGTCTAGTTTCCTATATATAGCCGCTCGATACCGTTAATGGATCACCCTGTATACCATAAGATTATTTTGTCAAATCTTGTTATGAAAACTGAATTTTTTAACTTTTTTTTTTTCAAATCCTGTTTTGAATAATAGTTTTGCAGCCGCATGTGCTTGGTTGTTGTGTACAGGATTAGAATATGTACAAACAAGAACATACGTTAAATAGTAATTTGACGAAGTACCGTACTATGACTATAAAAAAGTGACTGTCACATAAAGTTACACCCTGTACAAAATGGTACATACTTTATTTTTGCAGACGTACGATTAGCCAGATTCGTCAAGGAGAAGAGCGAATTGCAAGACCAAATTAGCCATTTAAAATTAGAACTAGAGGAAGAGAAGAGCAAAAGGAGGAAGCACAGCTCGACGGGTCTACTTAATGGACCGTCTTCGGACTGTGATTACGACGATGTGCAGAGTAAGGACTAATTTTTTTTTCTTAGGAGTTACTGTGCCTTTTTTTGACAGTTTGGTAGATGTTTCGATTTTAAGCTTCAACGACCTCATTAAAAATTTTTTATTTTCAGGAGAAACCAGTAAACAACTCGCGGATTACAAATTTAGAGCGCAGAAGGCAGAGCAGGATGTGGCTACGCTTCAGGCGACGGTAGCACGGCTCGAAAGTCAAGTTATACGTTACAAAACGGCGGCGGAAATATCGGAACAGTCGGAGGAGGCTCTCAAGGCGGAAAAAAGGAAACTGCAGAGAGAGGTCAGTTGCGAATCTTGTATCTTGCACGATTACATTATAATTTTGTCGATCATAAGTTACAAATGCGGATAATTTAAATTTTGTTTTAGTAATCGCTTTATGTTTGGTATTTATTTTTATTTGCACATTTAATTTTATTACAGGAGTCAAATTCATTAACAGATTTGTCGACAGACGCTTCAGAAAGCACATGAGTGGTAAATACTAACACACACTGCTTTTTGCTTGTCGCTTGATTTTCTGTCACCTAAAATAGCTTGTAAAATAATTTTTAAACAAAAATGCTATCGAAATCGTTTAGTATAGTTTAACATGTTTTCTCGTGATAAATTCTACAACATTTCTCGATATTAAATGGCACTAATTCCATATTTGTAAAATTTTACTTTAGTCTTTCAAAGTTTAATATGTATTGTTATAGCATTGGATTGTTGTTACATAATTATTATTAAACTTATGGTAACAACAATTAGTCTAACCAAATTACACTTGGAGAAAAAAAAACATTGTTACCTGGACTTTTATAAGTGGAGATGGTAAAAGGGCTTATAATAAACCTAAAAAAAATAAATGCGTGAGTAAGGGCGGCGGAGGGTTGATTTGGGGAGTTGAAAAGTTATGAAAAATTGTATCATTGGGATTTCTGGCGAAAGTTGACGTCAAACAAAAAAGTATTCAATACGAAAGTTGTAGACCATGCAAAAATCTACAACTTTAGTAGAGGTCACTTTTTAACATAACCTCAAAATTTCCGAGAAAAATGCGAAAAACAGGTTTTTTTTCTGATTTTTTTGTTTTTTATTTCTCATTTCCGCAAAAATAATTTAATTTTGACAAAACTTGGTGAAAGTATACTTTTCTCAGTCTTAAATAACCTAAAAATTTTTTAGATAAAAAAATCATGAAGCTTCTGAGATATTCACATTTTTCGGCCTGAAACACTTTTTTTTCAAAGAAAAATTCTACTTAAAAAAATCACCGCACAGAGTTCTGCCGGTAATAATTTTTTTCGTTTTGACATACTTTTTGGTGAAATAAAAAAATCTGTAATGCTAAAAAATGCAAAAAAAAAATAAAAAGTGACTTGCAACAATGAATTTTTCAGTTATTGTTGATAATTTGTTTAAATTAAAAATCATTCAAAAACTGATTACGCCATTCAATTCTACGGAAAAAAAACTAAAAAAAAACTTGTATTGCTATAAACATCTAAGTCGAATTACAAATGCACAAATGATGAATTATCTCAGGATGTTTTGAGATTTCAGCAATACAAAGTATAAAACTGCAAAGGCTACTGTTGACGCGAAATCCGAAAACCCGAAATTTTACAAAATTGTTTTTATTTTAATTTCTGGCTTTATTTGAAAACGAATTTTAAATAAATTGCATGTTTACGTTGCCACTTTTTTCGCTCTATCCAATGGCGTCAACATTTTTGCAATCCGACGTTTCGTCTTCGATGGGCCATCATCAGATTAATTTTTTTAAACATATCGCTCCTATTTTTATGACAAAATCTAGTCATTTTAATTCTGTATTAGATGATATTACTATTTTAATCGCTTAAAAAGGTTTTTAGCTATCATTAAAAATTTTTCCTGAGTACGGCTCTGAACGCTTTCAAAATACCTGTATCTATTGGAGGAGTGAGAGAGAGAGAGAGAGAGAGAGAGAGAGAGAGAGGAGAGAATAAAAGTCAATACAGCACAAAATATCCAACAATTTTTTTTAATCCATAATTTAAAAAATTGTACCTAATAAAAAAATAATACGAATTTATGAAATATTTTATTATTTCTAATTAGTATTTCTAACAGTTGTAAAAAATTGTTGGATATTTTGTGCGGTATTAAATGATATTGATATTATACTGTTATGACTTCATCCAATAGATATTTTGAAAGCATTCAGAGCCGTACTCAGGAAAAATTTTAAATTATAGCTAAAACAAGCTAAAAACTTTTTAAGCGATTACAATAGTAATATCCTCTAATTGAGAATTAAAAATAATTATATTTTGTCATAAAAATAGCAGCGATATATATATAAAAATTAATCCGATGATGGCCCCTCGAAGACGAAAAAAATGTTGACGCCATTGTATAGCGCGAAAATAGTGGCATTGTAAATATGTAATTTATTCTAAAATTCATTTTCAAATGAAGCCAGAAAAAATTAAATTTAGCAAAATTTTGGGTTTTTCCGGATATTTCCAGAACTTCCCGGAATTTTAAAACTTTCTAAACAGCGTATTGTTAGGTATAAAAAAACACAACGTTTTTCTAATCTGAGCCACCCCGTATCTCTTACTGTTTCCTAGATCCTAATGCTATCCCATCCTTACCTTAGACACACTGTATATCTATGAATTCGTTAAACTTTAAAAAAAATTAAGTACACTAATCGATCCTACGGAAAAAAAAAATTATTTATTTTATTTATTCACTATTCGACTTATGTTTATAGCAATACTGTATAAAAATAGTTTTGGGTCAAACAATGACAGTTTTTTTTTATTTTTTCCGTACAATTGAATGGTGTAATTAGTTTTTAAAATTTAAACAAATTATCAACAATTACTGAAAAATTCATTGCTGCAAGTTATTTTTTACTTTTTTGCATTTTTCAGCATGTTTTTGAACTGTGATTACAAATTTTTTTATTTCACCAAAAAGTATATGTTAAAATGAAAAAAATGATTACCGACAGAACTCTGTACGATGATTTTTTTAAGTAGAATTTTTCTTTGAAAAATAAAGTGTTTCAGGCCGAAAAATATGAATATCTCAGAAACTTCATGATTTTTTTATCTAAAAAAAAAAATTGAGTTTATTTAAGAGAGAAAGGTATACTTTCACCAAGTATAATCAAAATTAAATTATTTTTGCGGAAATGAGAAATAAAAATCAAAAAATCAGAAAAAAACCTGATTTTCGCATTTTTCTCGGAAATTTTGAGGTTATGCTAAAAAATGACTTCTATAAAAATTGTAAATTTTTGCATGATCTACAACTTTTGTATTAGATACTTTTTTGTTTGACGTCAACTTTCACCAGAAATCCCAATGATACAATTTTTCATAACTTTTCAACCGCCCCAAATCAACCCTCCACCACCCCTGCTCACCCATTTATTTTATTTTCGTTTATTATAAGCCCCTTTACCATTTCCACTTGTAAAAGTCCAGGCAACAATTTTCTTTTTTTTTCCTCTAAATGAGTAATTTTGATTGGTCTAAATGTTTTGTAGTAAAATTATATTAAATCGCAGTTTTGTTCTTTGCCACTCCGTTGTATTTATAAAAGCACATGCAACCAAGTTCGGGTGCTGTCCAGTGATGGCATAGACCAAAGTTTAAAAGCAGTTTGAAAAACAAATTCTAACTCGACTAAAAAGTATTTCAGATAATATTTTGATTCTGGAAAACTCACACCCCCCCATATAAAGTTACAGTCTGTAGAATTCGTCGGAATAGTTAACTAAATAAGCGTCTCCTATAAACATAGCATTTTTGTTTAATGAAATTATATTATAGTACTTTTTATATCGTGTGGTATCAGGTAAACAACTTGAAGCAACAGCTGATACTGATGGAAGCCTCTAATGTGGCATTAAAACAAGCTCATAAGAGGTTAAGGTAAATCGATGGGATGGCTATAATTCATACAAATAAACAGTATAGTGGATTGTATTAGTGTTGGCGAAATTTAAATTCAGACCGTATAAAACTCTTTCTTACTCTAACTGTGGAAGCAAGCTTGACGAACCGTATTTATTGTTACGCAATTTATACCGGACGCTGCCATGGCCTGTTAATTTGTATATTGCAGACCATGTCGACTTCTGGAAGAAGTAACTTTACGGAATATCGACTTTCAAAGTCCGCACAGTATGGATGTATGTAAACGTACTAATATGTTGTCATTTACTGAAACATAAATTCATTGATAACTTCTTATTTCAAGTTTTAAGTAGTTATTGAAATCGGAAATATGTTGCGCTCTATTTTTTCTCTAATATCTTTTTTATAAGTTTCTTATACAGTGAGCAGCAAAAGTATGGAATATATTTAAAAATCAGATGTTCGTTATGTGAAAAATTGCTCGGACCCGTCGAATTATATTTTTATTTAGACATTTTCTGAAACAATTTTCATTTATATAGGGTGGCCCAAAAAAAAGTTATGAAATCAAGGCCAACTTTTTTAAATGGAAACCCCTCTTTTTTGTATTTTTATTCAATTCTCCATAGAATTCTAATCAGTTTTTATGTAACATAACCTATACCTATCTTTAGCTGTTTTTGAGCTAATGGCATCTGAATATAGAATATGGAAATTTTTCAAAAATTACCCTGAGATGCTGGTTTTAAAATAAAATCATGTTTACTTCTCCATCTTAGATTTGTGTAGTTCACAGAAAGTTGCTTTAAATCATAAACATCCATAAGAAATAAGCGGTTGGTTGATTTATTTGGATCATTAGGTTGCAATGATTTGAATGTAAAAAATATAAGTGGTATTTAGGTAAAATTGAATTAAAAACGCATAATTTTATTGTATAAAATATGGTTTTGTTAAATGTCACTATTTAAAATTACGAGCCAGGTTATTTTGGAAATTTTTAGCACCGTTTCATGTTTTTTTGTAAACACAAAATACAAAAACACAAAATGTATTTAGCAGAAAGCACTCCAGTTCCCACTGACTTTGACGTTACAGTCCTTACGTATCGAGAGTAATTTTTGAAAAATTTCCATATTCTATATTCAGATGCCATTATCTCGAAAACGGTTAAAGATGGGTATAGGTTATGTTACATAAAAAATGATTAGAATTCCATGGAAAATTGAATAAAAATACAAAAAAGAGGGGTTTCCATTTAAAAAAGTTGGCCTTGATTTCATAACTTTTTTTTGGGCCACCCTGTATAGATGAAAATTGCTTCAGAAAATGCGCAACTAAAAATATAACTCGACAGGTCCCAGCTATTTTTCAAATAACGAACATCTGATTTTTAAATAAATATATTCCATACTTTTACCGCTCACTGTATATTTGAAGTTGAGTTTGTCATCAGAATATTATGCTAATATAGTCCACTGCTTTTAACACTGCTTTTTCTATTAACTTAATCATTTATTACTTTTCTTCTACGAATATGGTTTTATAGAATCTTCTAAATTTCTAGTTTTATCTTAAAAAATAATAATAACGTAATCTAAGGATATTATCCATTTGTTTAGTTTTATGTTCATTTTTTTACGGTGGTGATATCAGCTTTATTAAATAGTTCATTTCAGCATCGTGAAAAAATATTAATTTTGTTTTAAATGTTTTTTGAATTAATCGCTACGATGTACAGGACGTTAACTAAGTATATCGGCAAACTGTAAGGGGCGACTCTTTGAGTAAAAAAATTTCCACAAATCAGAAGTTTGCAGAATATTGAAACTTAAACTAATAATGTGTCTAATTAAAAGTAAAAATCCTCTAAATTCGGATGTACATATTATGTAACAGTGATGGTGATACTGGGAATCACTTATCAAAAATCTCAGGAATTTAACGCCACTGGGTATTTTGAAAATTCGGTGACTTGTAACTCATTATGGCGTTTCCAAGAGAAAAGGTATCCTTCATTTTATTCCAGAAATTAAACCATTTTCAATTTATTACTTTTTTTTAAACTTTCATTATCATTACGAAGCGTTTCGTTAAACCTAACATAACTCTAAAACTATATACTTCACAAAAAAGTTCATATGATCTTTTTCGCAAATATTTGATTTAAAATACTATGCAGTCATGGAAAGTGCAATAAAAAATTAATGCGTTTTTCCCAGGCCATACTCCTTAAATTTCATACCTTTTTCGGACTTGTCATGATTAGTTTGTATTTAAAATTGTTTTTCTCATAGAAAAAAATCCAAAAAACTTTTTTAGCAATTAATTATTTTAGATTTGATGAAGTGTTACAATGTCAATGAAAGTCAATGAAAAACAAAATATACAGGGTGTGCCATTTAACGCTCCCGCTGCCGATATCTCCGAAATGAAGAAATTTATTTTAGTTTCGAAAAATTGAGGTTGTTAGATCCCTCGAATAACTTCAAATTGTAGTTAGAACTGTTAGTTCAAATCTTTCTGTATAAATGGCGTGGCGATACTAAAAAGTGTTTTGATCCCTGGAACGTGAAAATGCAGTCCATCTGAAAGATTGTTAAATTTTGAGAATTTTGTAATATAAAGTTTTTCTCTATATTTACTTGTTTTCGAGGTATGTGGACTTCAATATGCAATGTATGATATAACAGGAAAATCTATTATTTTATTTAAATCACACCGAGACAAAATATTCTTTTAAAATATTCTTAGAATGGCTTTATTCACATCACATACTAACTAACAAACAATGAATTATAAAAAAAAACAAATGATCAACTACAGAAAAAAAAAGTACAATGGTAAACCGTATTTTATCAAATGTTATTAAAAAATGCAGTCATAGGTGGCTCATGTCATTTGTTTAAAACAAAATGACAGATGACACATATTAGTTTTTCAATAATTACAGTTTTATCAGTTTGCGTCATTCAATTTAACTAAGTATACTATAGTACGACCATATTCGATGCAAAGTAATAAATCATTGCCTGTCAAGGGAACCAATGAAGTACGCCTTTAAGGGTTTTACAAATTGAATAATTTCTTTATACATTATGAAGGGACAAGGGGATCAGTTCAGGTCTGACACCCTTGTTGCTACAAAAATTCCTTTATTCTCATAAACTATTTATTTTAAATGTAATTTATTATAAATCCAATTTGTTTCCTAAATTCCACATATGTACTACATTTTACCTCTGTACGCGCCACTGTTGTTTACTTGTTTTTTGGAAGCGCTCTCTAATTGACGGCAAAGCTCGCCAGGTTAGTATTTGACGTATAACCGACCAGTTCGTACACTCGATGCACCTGGGCGACTACAGCTACTACCAGAACACAGTGCGTATGCAGCGGTATTTCAGATTTTACATTGAATTTCATTTTAAATTTGAAATGATTTATCTTACGCCTCCTAAAAATGATGACACGATTTTCCTTTGATAAAAGGCCGACAATTTTTTGCTCTACTTTGCATCGTATACGATCCTACTATAGTTATACAATTTACCATTGTACAGTTTTTTTCTGTAGTTGATCATTTGTTAGTTAGTATGTGGTGTGAATAAAGTCATTATAACAATATTTTAAAAGAATGTTTTGTCCCGGTGTGATTTAGATGAAATAATAGATTTTCCTGTTATATCATAAATTGCATATTGAAGTCGACATATCTCGAAAACAAGTAAATATAGGGAAAAACTTTCTATTACAAAAATTACTCAAAATTTAACGATCTTTCAGATAGACTACATTTCTCATTCCAGGAATCAAAAAATTTTTTAGTATCGCCACGCCATCTATACAGAAAAATTTGAACTAACAATTCTAACTACAACTTGAAGCTATTCGAGGGACCTAACAACCCCAATTTCCGAAACTTAAATAAATTTCTTCATTTCGGAGATATTGGCATCAGGAGTGTTCCAATTTCTGATGATGAAAAATGATTTTTTTTAGCCCCTTTAACACCTTTTTCTTCGAAAACTGTCGATTCATAGACCTATGTTTACATAACCTTTCCTGTTTGAAATCACTCGCGAAGTTTGTCGACACATAATTAACACCCTGTATTCATTTAAATAATACCTAACAATTTTTTGTCCTGTAATATATCCAATTGTTTTACCAAATTTGTTAACCCAAATTAACATTCTTATTTCGTGTGTTACCACTTTAGAATTTAATTACTTCCAGAATTGACATTATTTTTTACCATTTAATTATCACTAATATGGTTGTTATCAAGCAGAATATTTTTGTGTGTAAATAATGTAATTTCTTATTTTGGTATTTTCTAGGCAAGGGATGCGCTAAGTAGAGCGGAGGAATTGGAGACGTCAAATACCCACCTTCTTAAGAGATTAGATAAATTAAAAACCGCAAAATCAGCTTTACTAAAAGAACTTTGACAGTCGACTAAAAAGTAGTTTTAGTTTACGTTATTACTGTTAAAATATTTGGGCAATTTTAGTGAGTGAAAGTGAAATAATTTTCATGTTTGATGAAAGAGAGATTAGTCACCCCTGTATCATAAACTAAAATAGTTTTTAAATTGTTTTTAATAGTGCGTACTTTTATCATTTTACCCTTCTAAAGAATTTTAATTATTACTCGATCCGCCTTTTCTGTAAGAATACAAAATTCCCTGCAATTGAATACGTAAATTGTACTATTTATTTATTGATTACAAATCTTGTTCATATATTTGTATTTATTGTTAGAACTTTAGGAGTGTAAGTTCAGTTTACTTTGTGTAAATATGTGTAATTATAGTAATATCTCAGGATTTAATATATCCGTACCAATTTTATAGATCGCTTGCATTTTATACTTAATTTCCAAATTGCGAAGCTTTTTCCGCCGGACAAAATTCAATTCGATATTATATTAAACGTGAAAGCTCAAGTTTTTAATAGCAGATAAATAAAACTATGCTTTGCGGTGTGTGATTTGCATGCGACGAGTTGCACATAAGAAAGGCTCAAAATCCGATATTTCGATAATCTTAAATTGCCAATATTTATATCAAGCCAAATCGTAACAATATAAAAATTTTATATGTGTTTACAACAGAAAGTCATCATGATTGAATTTTATTCATTTTATTTTTTTTAACAGGCATATTGCAAGTAACAGTCCGATTTGTATGTATGTACTTGAAAAATATTATTTTTCTTGTAATTTAATAATAATTTTGGGAAAGGTCCTTCAAAAAATAAACTAATTTATAGCAAGTTGTATATTGTATTAATACAGTCTCTTAGCCGTAATAACGAAATTAAAAAGCAAATTTAATTATTTCAGATTAAATAGACCAAGAAATGTAGCCCGAAAATTACCATTTTCTGCTTAATTCTTCGGCTAGGCTGATTTTTTGTGAGCAGATAGAAAAAATAGTATAAAATAATATGTACCGTATCCGCACGCTGAGGTAGGCAGGCGACATTGTTTAAAAGTCTTTGTTTTAGTAGAAATTCGCGTTTTTCGACTGTAACTTTTTTTCTGACGGTTCTACAGAAAAATGGTAAAATACGTTCGTCTTTAAAAGATCTACAAAACGACGTCTCGGGCGTCAAAAAATATCAATCCGGTCAAAAGTTACTTGCAAAAAACCGCCATTTATGCCATTTTAAATAAACAATAATAAATTGCGATGTTATCACAGTGGCTTCTTCGGACAACACTTCATCATTCCTGACTACTGCAGACAAATAATTTATGCGAAAGCCGGAATCCGTAAGTGGATTATTTCGCGAGTTATGGCCTTATAAACAAATTAACTAATTATCGCTCTGTACAAATCTGAAAAGCTATCGAGTTCCATTGTTTTTCTCAAAAAAATACATTTTTATAGCGAAGGGAAATTATTTAAAAAATTTGCTCAGCAACAAAATTAAATATGCCCTTAATTTATATTTTTTTTTAGTATTTTTTTACATGTACTAAAAGAGCATAAAAAAAATTGCAATTTGAAGAAAGATTCGTCACGATTCGTTAATAAACAGTGGAGTTATGGGCTTTCAAAGCTGAGGGTCTATTGTTGAATAAAGTGCGGACGTAGAGACTGCCGAACGCGATCAACCAGCTTCCCCCACCACACTGCCGCGTGGTACTTAATGGAAAATCTAACGCTCGGCTGAGTTTCGAAAATTATTTTATGTGATTTCTCTTGTCCGTACAATTAATATTTACTGTACTGAAAGCGCCTCCGGCTGCTGATTATGTGCATTTTTTTTCCGCTCTGCACTTTATTCAACAATAGACCGTCAACTTTGAAAGATCATAACTCCGCTGTTTATTAACGAATCGTGACGAATCTTTTTTCAAATTGAACGTTTTTTTATGCTCGTTTACAGGGTTCATAGTTCAAAAGTAATAAAGAATTCCCTGGCTTTTCCAGGTTTTCTCTGACTTATAAAAAAAATCCAGGTCACTTGTAGTTCATTTTTACATACTAATTGATGTGTATGCATTAAACTTTTTCTCGACTGGACTCCCATAATTTTTTTATATCTAAAAAACCTCGTATAAATGTTTCAAAACCGCAAATAGTTTTCTCTTTGAAGAACCCTGAGCCTGCTTTCACAAAATTTCCAGTAGCAAATTTCAAATTTCCTGACTTTCATAAATATTTTTTAAATTCCCTGACTATTCCGTTTTTTATGAAGAATAATGAATTCCCTGACTTTTCCTGGTATTCCCGGTTTTCCCTGCCGCTATGAACCCTGTTTTAGTACATGTAATAAAATACAAAAAAAAATTATAAATTAAGGGTGTATTTAATATTGCAGCTGAGCAAATTTTTTAAATAATTTCCCTTCGCTTTAAAAATGTATTTTTTTGAGAAAAAACAATGGAACTCGATAGCTTTTTGTTAAATCTCCCAGTAAAAAAATTGGCGCGACTTCGGGTACCGCTCAGATTTGTACAGATCGTTAACTAGTTTATAAGGCTTTCGCATAAATTATTTGTCTGCAGTGAGGAATGATCGAGTGTTATCCGAAGAAGCCTCTGTGATAACATCGCGATTTATTATTGTTTATTTAAAATGGCATAATTGGTGGTTTTTTGCAAGTAACTTTTGACCGGATTGATATTTTTTGACGCCTGAGACGTCGTTTTGTAGATCTTTTAAAGACGAACAAAAAAGTATTTTACCATTTCTCTGCAGAACCGTCAGAAAAAAAATTACAGTCGAAAAACACGAATTTCTACTAAAACGAAGACTTTTAAACAATGTCGCCCTCCTTTTCCAGCGTGCGAATATGCTACATATTATTCTACACTATTCTTACTATCTGCTCACAAAAAATCAGCCTGAACGAAGAATTATGCATGCATGCCGCTATATTTGCTGGTCTATAAAGTGTTCCTGTGATCATCAGTTTTCAGCCGACTATGGATTCATTTAAAAAAAAAGATCAAATTTAAGAAAATAGCATAATGCATGCACTGGTTTTTATAATCACGTTTCACGGTGTCATTATCTCAAAGAGCGAATGTACATTTTTAAAAAATATAAACTCAATGGGCAACCTATCAGATCTTCTCAGTAAAACAAATTGAACAAAATTCGAAGTATGTTGCCGAAATGTTACACGACAATGAGCATTGTTAGAGATAAAATTTTGTGCTCTGGTTCCATATACAGGGTGTCCCCATTAAAACTTCCCAGCTGGAAAATATCGAAATTAAAAAAACTTCAATTTTCTTTTCAAGGGGGGCACGTGATGGCGTAAGTTTTGGTGTCATTTTAAAGCTTTTTCAATTCTGCTCAAGATGACATACAACTTTTAAATTTTGGTTTGAATATGACGATAGAATCGTCACTTAAAGAATAAGATAAATTATCAACGTATGGAAGAATGTTATTTTATTAAATGTTCAGATTGGTTTCCCTCCGCTTCAATGCAATAATAAAATATTTGCTCCCCTTCCGGACCAATATTTCAAAGCATTCAAGGCAATGGCAACGCTATGAAGTTTATACAAGGAGTGAAGACTCCGTGTTAAAAAAAAGGAGCCATTTATTGGGTCAAGTAATGGCGGCCCGAATGTAAGTAAAGTATGAAAAAGGCGAGCAACAGTATCCCTGGGAGCGAACTTGTAAGCGCAGTTTCGTTACTAGAACTAGGACCCCTAGTCACTGAATTGAATGAGTACCGCCAACCGTCATGTTCGGGCCAAATGTATGTTTGGTTGCATATAGTTATCGATTAGATCTCAAGTTCCAGTACTGCTGTCCACATACGGTACTGTCACAAACTATGCAACCATATATTCAATTCTGTTCTGTCAATCCAAAGACATTAGCATTTAAAACAATGCAAAACAGATATAAGCGAGGTCGCCTATTACCTGACGCTAGGAAGTATAAATGCGGCCTAGAAAGTCTAATATACTAGATATCTATTCTCCATTCCTTGTTTGTCTACACTCTATAGTTCTGTGGTTGACTGTCTTCGTCTATCATCTATAATGGTATTTATATTTATATGTTTTGTTGATTTTTTGTTTTGTCTAGGTCTTTATCACATACTTCTATCTGGGATAGAAGTATGCGGTCTTTATAAAAACCCTTCAAGCATATATTACTGGAAGCAACGGCCCAGTGGCCGAGAGTACATACATATAGCGGAGGTTGTGTGTGTGAGAGAGAGATATATATATAGGAGGGTATATGTAATATCTCTCTCGCTCTCTCTGGCAGCATGCGATTGGTTCTGCCGTGAACAGCTGCTTCTGTCGTTGACAGGGGGAGAAGACGATAGCCAATCGCATGCTGATAGAGAGAGATAGCACATCCCATCCTTTACCTCTCTCTCTCTAAACCTCCACTACGTTCTCGGCCATTGTCATTTTACCTCCAGTGCTCTAAGGTTTTGTCAGTTTTGTGGTCTAATATTTGATTTGTTATTGGTCTGTGGTCTAATACGTTTTTTGGCTGTTCATTTTAATTGTATAGTTAGCAATTACAATATTTCAGAAAAATGAATGAAGTAGAAAAATTAGAGTACCTTTCATTAGTTTCTAAAGTATGTACCGAGCTGGAAAATCATTTAGGAATGAACGATAAAGATTTAGGTAATTTTCGTAACTAAATAGTGTAGTTGTAGAGGTTATATTTTTACATTAACTTTTCCGTTTTAGCTGAATTTATAATACACCTATCGGAAAAAAATAATACACCCGACACATTCAAAAAAGCACTAATTGAAAATGGAGCAGAATTTTCAGACTCATTTATGTCCAATCTGTTACGAATTATTCAGCACATGAAACCAAAAAACAAATCGGGTGAAGATCAAAAAGTTCAGGAAAAGGATAGTCTGGCTCAAAAATTTCCAGGGTTAGCCATTCCAGATGAACCTCAAAAACCGTTAACTAATTTTGAATTGACGGATGAAAATGACGAGAAAATGACTGATACCGTCGCAGATATAATGGCACAATTTGAGGCACATGCACCTTCCAGTAAAGAGAAGGAAAAACGAGATTCTAGAAAGGAAGGAAGTCAAAGTCCACAGCGTAAAAAAGTTAAGAAAAGCACGAAATCTCCAAGCAGAAGAAGGAGATCAAGAAGTAGATCTTACCAGAGAGACAGTAAAAGAAATAGATCTAGATCTAAAGACAGGAGGAGCAGAAGGGAACGTGAGCAACGTGATGGTCGCAATAGATCGAGACATCGGCAAAGATCCAGGGAGAGATCAAGAAGTAGGTCAAGGGATAAGAGAAAAGATCACTTTAACAGGAGACATAATCATGACAGAGGCAGTCCAGAATTGGAGGAGGATCCGATTACAGGAAAGGTATTGCTTTCGGAATAGTATTAGTAAATTCTAATTCATTAAACTTTTTCTGATTAATATGATTTATTTTAAGATTTACATGGGCAAAGTGACAAATATTGTTCCGTTTGGATGTTTTGTACAGTTAGAGGGACTAAGAAAAAAATGGGAAGGTCTGGTGCATATCTCACAACTTCGAGCAGAAGGTAGAGTAACCAATGTTTCAGAAGTAAGCAGAGTTAAGGTAAGGCACATTTTTTTAATCGACATTTGGCAGTAGTACGGATCATTATCGATAATTTTAGTGTGTGATTAAATCATTTTTATTGATGAATATAAATAATGTTTATTATGAATGACGACTGTGATTATATCCTTAACTGTATCACTAATATTGCGAGACATTAAGAACATGCATTTTGAAGTTGTTAAAATATTAACGACGATGTTTAATTTGTAAAAAGAGATTTAGTATTGTTCTAATCGCTGATTTAATAAAAAGAAAAGAAGAAATTCAAGCTTATATACAATATAGTGTCTGTCGGCATGAATTTCCTAGATATTGATCAAGATATGCTTTATTTACACTGTGATTTAGGATTATTTTATAATTTCTTATACAAAATAGACCTTTCTGAGTAACTTTCTATTACAATAATAAATTCACATATTTGTAATGTTGATTCGTTAAATACTGACTTACCGTAAATAGAGATTTGTTCCTAATTTTATTGCATTTTAAACTGTGTTTAAATAAACAATTTGTTTCTGTAATACGGCCTATTAAGATACGAATTTTGAGAACACTCAAAACAAAAACATACCTTTCAAAGTTGTAATACCGACGATATTTTGTAGGTAAAAGTTCTTTCGGTAACGGGACAGAAGGTATCGCTTACAATGAAAGACGTGTGCCAGATAACTGGAAAAGACTTGAACCCACTGTCCCACATCCTGACAGAAAGAGAAGACAAAGACAGGAATCCCGACAGACCCATAACCAGTAGCACTTCCGTTCTCAGGTTGCCGGTAGGTACGGACGAGGGAGAAGATGATTCAAGGAAACGCGTGACGAGAATATCGAGCCCAGAAAGATGGGAAATAAAGCAGATGATCTCCTCGGGTTGTATAGATAAAAGCGAGTTGCCCGATTTCGATGAAGAAACCGGTCTTCTTCCGAAAGATGAAGATGGCGGCGAGGCTGACATTGAAATAGAATTGGTTGAAGATGAACCACCTTTCTTGCAAGGTAACCATTTATCATGTACTCGATTATTTCTAACGAGCGTTCAAATAAAAACGTGGTCGAAGTTGGCTCTGACACATTGGACGTAGGGAGTAGCTTATAGCGACCAACTTAACCTCATTTCTACGAGCTGTATAGCAGCTGTCAGTTTCAATAACGTTAATGACTGTATAACTTTATTTTAAAGAATAATCGTGATAATAATAAACAATTAAAGAAGCTGCGGAAAGTGTCCCCCTCCTTGTTCCAAGCACTTTTCACACCTGTTCCTCAAAGAATTAAAGACATTTTCTAAGATGCCCGGGGTATTGTTAATTTCATGAATCTTGTCTATAAGTCGAGCCTGCAGATCGTTTAAATCAGGAATAGGCAGTTCAAAAATAGTGTTTTTAAGGTAAGGCCACNAGAAGTAGGTCAAGGGATAAGAGAAAAGATCACTTTAACAGGAGACATAATCATGACAGAGGCAGTCCAGAATTGGAGGAGGATCCGATTACAGGAAAGGTATTGCTTTCGGAATAGTATTAGTAAATTCTAATTCATTAAACTTTTTCTGATTAATATGATTTATTTTAAGATTTACATGGGCAAAGTGACAAATATTGTTCCGTTTGGATGTTTTGTACAGTTAGAGGGACTAAGAAAAAAATGGGAAGGTCTGGTGCATATCTCACAACTTCGAGCAGAAGGTAGAGTAACCAATGTTTCAGAAGTTGTGTCTAGAGGAAGCAGAGTTAAGGTAAGGCACATTTTTTTAATCGACATTTGGCAGTAGTACGGATCATTATCGATAATTTTAGTGTGTGATTAAATCATTTTTATTGATGAATATAAATAATGTTTATTATGAATGACGAGTGTGATTATATCCTTAACTGTATCACTAATATTGCGAGACATTAAGAACATGCATTTTGAAGTTGTTAAAATATTAACGACGATGTTTAATTTGTAAAAAGGAATTTAGTATTGTTCTAATCACTGATTTAATAAAATGAAAAGAAGAAAGTCAAGCTTATAGACAATATAGTGTCTGTCGGCATGAATTTCCTAGATATTGATTAAGATATGCTTTATTTACACTGTGATTTAGGATTATTTTATAATTTCTTATACAAAATAGACCTTTCTGAGTAACTTTCTATTACAATAATAAATTCACATATTTGTAATGTTTATTCGTTAAATACTGACTTACCGTAAATAGAGATTTGTTCCTAATTTTATTGCATTTTAAACTGTGTTTAAATAAACAATTTGTTTCTGTAATACGGCCTATTAAGATACGAATTTTGAGAACACTCAAAACAAAAACATACCTTTCAAAGTTGTAATACCGACGATATTTTGTAGGTAAAAGTTCTTTCGGTAACGGGACAGAAGGTGTCGCTTACAATGAAAGACGTGTGCCAGATAACTGGAAAAGACTTGAACCCACTGTCCCACATCCTGACAGAAAGAGAAGACAAAGACAGGAATCCCGACAGACCCATAACCAGTAGCACTTCCGTTCTCAGGTTGCCGGTAGGTACGGACGAGGGAGAAGATGATTCAAGGAAACGCGTGACGAGAATATCGAGCCCAGAAAGATGGGAAATAAAGCAGATGATCTCCTCGGGTTGTATAGATAAAAGCGAGTTGCCCGATTTCGATGAAGAAACCGGCCTTCTTCCGAAAGACGAAGATGGCGGCGAGGCTGACATTGAAATAGAATTGGTTGAAGATGAACCACCTTTCTTGCAAGGTAACCATTTATCATGTACTCGATTATTTCTATTTTCTACTGATAATAATGAAAATGTTCTCAATGTGTATTTGAGAATATTCACAAATGCGTGCGCATAAATAAACCATAGTACAAAAATGTTTTCTTCAGAAACACAAAAGAGAAAATTTTTTTTTACCTTTTTAAATATTGCTTTTGTAAATAAATATTGAAAAATGGAACATTTAAGAGCATTTTCTGGAAATTTTGAGAATATTCAGCATTTTTACAAGAGTTCGAGAATAATCCAAAATGTTTATTAAAAGTCTACATAAAAAATAATTGATTATTTTTTACATGTTTTTTCTAAAAGTTGTCACTGTAAGGGTTAATTTGAAATGTTTAGTTTAATATTTGAAATTATAATTTTTTTTTGCCACTAGCCCACAAAATTATTGTTTTTAGGTCACGGCCGGGCCCTCCACGATTTGAGTCCCGTACGTATTGTAAAGAATCCCGACGGCTCCCTGGCCCAGGCAGCTATGATGCAATCGGCTCTGGCTAAGGAAAGACGAGAACAAAAAATGTTACAGAGAGAACAAGAGGTCGATTCGCAGCCTTCGGGCAAAAACAAAAGTTGGATAGACCCCTTGCCCGAGGAGGAGTACAAGAGCACCTCGGCGCGAGGAATTGGACTGCAGTCGCAGGATTTACCGGAATGGAAGAAGCACGTCATCGGCGGCAAGAAATCGTCGTTCGGGAAAAAAACCAATTTGAGCATAATAGAACAGAGGCAGTCCTTGCCCATTTACAAATTAAAAGAAGAGCTGCGCAAGGCGGTGACGGACAATCAAATTTTGATAGTTATCGGAGAAACCGGTTCCGGAAAAACGACCCAAATCACCCAATATTTGGCAGAAGCGGGTTTTACCTCGAGGGGCAAGATCGGCTGCACGCAGCCTCGTCGAGTGGCGGCGATGTCGGTGGCGAAACGGGTGGCGGAAGAATTCGGTTGCAGGTTGGGGCAGGAAGTGGGCTATACCATACGTTTCGAGGACTGCACCAGTCCCGAAACTATAATTAAATACATGACGGACGGCATGTTGCTGAGAGAATGCCTCATGGATTTGGATCTTAAACAGTATTCGGTTATTATGCTCGACGAGGCCCACGAACGCACGATACACACCGACGTCTTGTTCGGCCTCCTAAAGCAGGCGGTTACGAAAAGAGCAGAGTTAAAACTGATCGTAACGTCGGCCACCTTGGACGCCGTCAAGTTTTCTCAGTATTTCTTCGAGGCTCCGATCTTCACGATACCGGGACGAACGTTTCCCGTGGAGGTGTTGTACACGAAAGAGCCGGAAACCGATTACTTGGACGCCAGTCTGATAACTGTGATGCAGATTCATCTGAGGGAACCCCCGGGTGATATACTTTTGTTTTTGACCGGTCAGGAAGAGATCGATACGGCCTGCGAGATATTGTACGAAAGAATGAAGTCTTTAGGTAAGATTTTTAACTTATTTTATGGTCCTTGTTAGAAGCTGTTTTGATACAATGTTTATATAGGGTGATTCACAGCTTAACCAAAAACATTTGGGAATAGATGCGTCGTGAAAGATGTAGTCAATTTTGTAAACAAATTTTTTACATCACTGGGTTACTGTAGTGTCTAGCGTCATATGTGCTGTACACAAAGCGCTCTCTCCACGTTGCCTAAGGCGATTCCGAAATACTGAAATCCGATTTTAGTACATATTAACGTTTTTGTGATAGTGTTTACATTAGTTTTTCAAGTGTCAAAGATGGCTATATGTATAGCAACTCAAGAGTTGATGGATATCGTTTTAATTTATGGTTAAGCAAGTAAACTGTTATGGCTAAGCATACGTTGTCATATTATATATATTACTAGTGGACCTGACAGACGTTGTCCTCTTCAAACGTTAAATTAATTTAAAAAACATTATCTATGAGATCAAATTGTGAATCTAAACCATTCTCGAATCCACTTGAACACACACAAAAAATTTCATCAAAATCGGTCCAACCGTTTAGGACGAGTTCAGTGACATACACATGAACAGAAGAATAATATAAAGATATGTCAAATTATTTTATTAATTAAAACCACACATTAATTTTATTAATTAATAACGATAGCGACAAAAGTAGTTGAATTTGCCGATATAAAATAGGTGTTATAAAATTTTATTTATTTCATTCCTTGGGAAAGAAATTCTTTCAATTTTTTGTCCATTTATTTTTTATTAAACTTTGCTGTCTTGCCGGTCGTCGACTGCATGCTTTGCATTAAAAAAAATTTTTTTGGGTAAGTTCCAATCACCCTGTATATTTTTTTCTTTGTTGGAGGGTGACACGAAAATGTGTAATAAATTAAGGAGCATTATTTCTCGACCAAATTAAGAATATTCTTTTTACGTAAACGTTTATTCTTATGAGTTACAGAATGCTAGTTTTCAAAAGTTTTTATTTGTTATTGAAATTGGAAAGTGCGTTGTAACACAACGATGCCATATCGAACTGCTGTTCGTGACGTCACTGGTACAATTCAATGCAGTTGGGCCATGTAGCTCGTAGAGTAGTTGTTTACCGTAATATCTTCAGTTAAAAATCTTGTCTGTGACTTTTTAGGTCCTGATGTTCCCGAACTGATTATTTTGCCGGTGTATTCGGCTTTACCTTCGGAAATGCAAACGAGGATATTCGAACCGGCTCCCCCCGGCAGCCGTAAGGTGGTCATCGCTACCAATATCGCCGAAACCTCCTTAACCATCGATGGCATATTTTACGTAGTTGATCCTGGATTTGTAAAACAGAAAGTATACAACTCTAAGACCGGAATGGATTCCTTAGTAGTTACGCCAATATCCCAGGTAAATATTTTCTCTCGTGAAATGGATCATGATAAAAACTTGGACCACACTTGCCCTGTTGATTTTGCAATTATGTTTCTGAATAATAATAATAATGATAATAATAATAATAATGGTCGATTGTATTTCAGAAAGCGTCATTTCAATTTCGTTTAGTAAATATAATATCGTAAAGTGTTGTTTGTATTTCAGAATAGTCGCTTTAGTTTCGGAATATGTCAATAGTATTTGAGAAAGCTGAAATTATTTTTTATTTTAATTTTTATTGCATATACGGTAACGTACTATGTAGATTTCCAATCGGAACACAGTTCTATTGGCATGTATACTAGGGTGGGTCAAAAAATCGACTATTCTTTTTTACTTTGTACTCTGAAAAATAGACACTCTAGACACCTCTAGAAAATTCTCTCCAGATATGAGCTCTTAATTTTAATAGGAAAGTCTTCCGCTTTACAGTTTTCCATTTTTTTCCTCAGTATTAGAAAGAAAATATATCTCTCTATCAACTGCTTGTTAAAAATATCTCTCCTCATATGCTTGTAGGAAATTGAACGCTCTACAAAATAGGTCTCTTACAATTTTTTCCTAAACCTCACGGTTTAAAAGATGTTAAAGGTTGAAGTTTGATTAATTTAAGACAAATTTCTGTTTTCCTTGTGAATTTTATAACTCGTTAACAAAAAATCATTATGAAATGCGGAATTCATAGTGTTCTAGGAAGTTAACTGCTCTACAAAAATGGTCTCTTATGATTAGTCGATTAAATAAAGCGTTCAAAAGATATTCATCGTCAAACTTCAATGCACGCCAATTTTAACAGTTTTTGATTAATAATTCGGAAAATTTCAATTTATTTTATAAGTGTCAGGGAAATTTATACAAATTTGAGTTTCTATGAACAGAGAAATGTTTTAAACTATTTTTCTAGTTTTTTTTAGTCGTAAGCATGTTTGGTTACATCGAAAAAAATTAGTGCATTATTTCTGACTGAGAGTCAATGATTCATTAAATCTTGAAAAAATAACATTTTTGTTAGAAATTTATTATGAAAAGTATTAATCTTAAAAAAAAAATGTTCAATGTGTTATTATCGGTCGATAGCCGCACGGGTTAAGGCGTCAGTACTTAAATCGTGTGCAAATTTCTGCCCGGGTTCGATTCCCGCGGCTATGCTTGTACGGAGGATTGGCACCCTCTGTGTAAGTATGGTAGGGTGGAAGAATGTAGGCTTGGGTCAATGATGAGAAATTGACACCGGTTGGGCACAAATGCGGCCTGCCTAATAATAAATTCCGCTTCCTCTCCCGCACAAGTCTCCGACTTATGGTCTAATTCTCGTAGTTAGAATGAGGAGTAGAGATATTATTATTATTATTATTATTATTAAAAAGTTTTTTTATTTCATTATCAAGTGAGTTATAAAATTTCAAACATTTTGGTTTTGTGCTGATTTTTTTTTTTTTAAACTTTTTTGTAATTTTAACCATTGAGTATGATAGCGAAGAATTTTTTTGACTGCATTAGGACCTTCACTAGCTGGAATCTAATTTTTTTTCACAGTTCAATAACTTAGTCAACTGAATTTTTAGCACTTTGAATGAACACTTTAAAACTTTCAGTTGATAGAATAATACACTCATAACCTTTTTCACTGTTGGTAACTTACATTCCAAAATTTTTTGCATAGATATACGGATCAAACGAATTTCCTTATCCATTATAGGTTAATTAATAATAAATAAATTTATGTAGTGATTATAAGACTTATATAATAAACTCAAACAGAAGTAATGAAATTCAAAACAAAAATCCCCTAGAACGAAAAATTTTATGTATATTTTGTGGAAAAATGTTTTGAAATACGTTCTGAACACACGCTTTCAAACAAACATAACAACACGATCAGGATTTATAAAAATATTATCAGAATAAAAGTTTCAAATAAATTTTCGAACAAGGAATTTCTCTATAATGATTACTTTTACGATAGAAACTCAAATTTGTATAAATTTCCCTGAAACTCGTAAACTAAATTGAAATTTTCCGAATTATTAATCAAAAACTGTTAAAATTGGCGTGCATTGAAGTTTGACGATGAATATCTTTTAAACGCTTTATTTAATCGACTAATCATAAGAGACCATTTTTGTAGAGCAGTTAATTTCCTACAAAACTATGAATTGCGCATTTCATAAAGATTTTTTGTTAACGAGTTATAAAATTCATAAGCGAAACAGAAATTTATCTTAAAATAATCAATCTTCAACCTTTAATATCCTTTAAACGATGAGGTTTACGAAAAAATTGCAAGAGAACTTTTTTGTAGAGTGTTCAATTTCCTACAAGCATATGAGAGATATTTTTAATGAACAGTTGATAGAGAGATATGAATTTTTTTTTCTAATACTGAGGAAAAAATGGAAAACTGTAAGTAAAAAAAAAAATAGACGATTTTTTTGACCCACCCTAAATTGTATACGTGTTTCTTTAAACGGACGGGGTACTCATCCAGAGTAATCGTTTCCTGCAATATATCAATGAAAAAAATTTAAATGTCTGAATACAAAATTTGTGCTGTGAAGTCGTAATAGTATTTGCTTGAGGTTTGGTAACAAAATTATGTAATTATAAAAGTTCTAGTCATTCTAAAATGTCGCTTATATGAAAATTTATAATTTTGTTTCTGAAAAAAACGACTATTATGAACTCTGAAATAGGGACTAGTATATAAAATTCAAATTACATTTTCTGAAATACATCTGAAAAAAAATGTACTCAGTTTTAATCTATGAGACTTCAAGAGCAGATAGTACAATGGAAAATAATGGTACTTTGTCTTGTCACATAAACTTATTTTGAAATCTTAACTGTTTTCGAGATACATGCTCTTAACAGTTAAAAAAAATATTCATCTACTGTAAATATCTTCTGAAATAATAGAGGTATTTGAACTAAATTTGGTGTAGGTTATGTCTCCATAAAATACTGTAATATCAAGACTTTTGGCCAACCAGTGGCGGAGATACGAGAATCTCATTTGACTATAAAAAAAAATAGTATGCAAAGTAATAAAATTGATTATATTTTCTGACAAAGACAAAAATTGTTTCTTACATTTTGTCGATATCTGTCTGTTTTACGGCAAATTGGATTTCTTTTTTTCATTTCAAATTAATCATGTGCTAACGGATTTTTTAACAGATATCGAAAAATGTAAGAGGTATTTTTTGTCCCATTGGCATGCTTTTTCAGAAAAAATAATTAATTATTACTTTACACAGGACCGTATTATTATTATTTTTTATAATATAGTCGAATGGGTTTCCCATATTTCCAGCACTGGTTGCACAAATGTCTTGATATTACAGTATTTTATGGAAACTTGACCCTATACAGGGTGTCCCGAAATTCATGCAACAAAATTTGGTCACAGATTCCTAGGACAAATTTAGGGGACCCGTATTTTTTCTTTTTGCCAAGTGGCCCCCTCTTTCGGAGTTACAGCCCCCCTGAAGTCTGCCCCTAAGAATAATCTTTTTTTTGTATCTCACAACCCTGTTATACGAGAATCACTAAATTTGGTACACAGGGGTTTTATGACATGTGGAATCTGGTGGTGCTACGTATTTTGGCGGGGAACCCCCTTAAGACAATTTTTTGTAGGCCCCCTTGTCTTTGGAGCCAAAAAAATTTGGTCACATATTTAAATTTCTTAAAACTTATTAGTCCACTAGAAAGCCATTAAATTTAGAAACTTTTTGTCTCTTTATACTTTTTTCGTAAAACGCAATGTTTTCAAATGTCAAAATGTGATCGAATGCATATTGCGTTTTATAAAACAAATATCAAGAGACAAAAAAGTTTCTAAATTCAATGGGTTTCAAGCTAACTAATAATTTTAAATAAATCAAATTTGAGATCAAGTTTTTCTGGTTCCAGACAAGGGGGCCCACGAAAAAATGTCTCAAGTGGGTTTCTCGCCAAAAAGCGTTGCACTGTGAGATTCCACATGTCATAAAACCCCTGTGTACCAAATTTAGTGATTCCCGGACAACATGGTTTGAGATATAAAATAGACTTCTACAGGGGCAGATTTCAGGGGGCTGTAACTCCGAACGAGGGGGCCACTTAGCAAAAAGAAAAAATACGGGTCCCCAATATTTGTCTTAAGAATCTATGACCAAATTTTGTTGCATGAATTTTGGGACACCCTATATAACATACAACAAATTTAGTTGAAATACTTCTATTATTTACAGTAAATGAATTTTTTTCTTAACCATTAACACCCTGTATCTTGAAAACGGTTGAGGTTTCGAAATAAGTTTATATGACAATGTACCATTTTTTTCGTTGTACTATCTGCTCCCGAAGTCTCATAGATTAAAACTGAAACACTCTGTATAACGAGACATTTTCCGTTCTGAGAAAATGTGTTGAGGAGATGAAAAGGAAGAATACTAAAACATAAAATATAAACGTAAAGATAAGTTGTTGATATTCTTCTTTAAAGTTTCGTATTTCATGACGATAAACCTGTTTGTTCTCGTCAAAGACAACATTACAATAGTCTATTTAAAGAAATTTCATTTCTTTATAATATTTTCGAAACTACGAAAGATAGTCCTCAATATATTAAACATCTCTCATTTTCAGGCCCAAGCCAAGCAAAGAGCCGGTCGCGCGGGGCGTACCGGTCCAGGGAAGTGTTATAGGTTATACACGGAGAGGGCGTATAGGGACGAAATGTTGCCGACGCCGGTACCCGAGATTCAACGAACAAACCTGGCCACTACGGTGTTGCAATTGAAGACCATGGGTATTAACGATCTCTTGCACTTCGATTTCATGGACGCCCCTCCCGTTGAATCTCTTATTATGGCCCTGGAACAGCTGCATTCTCTGTCGGCTTTGGACGACGAAGGTTTGCTGACTAGACTAGGGAGGAGGGTAAATATACTTTTTTCATTTACTTTAGAAATATTGGGTGTTTCGGATAATAGTCCAAGCATTAAAGAGAAATGCTTACAGTAATTATTACCTGGACAAAAAAAATATGACCGTATAGAAAATTAAATTTTAAATTGAGATTCTTGTTCTTTAACCCTTTCAATGCTCCAGACGTATATATTCGCTAAAAATTTATAGGGCTCAAACTGCTCCAGACGGATTAATTCGCATGAATAGTTAAATTGGATCAGGCTGCTCAAACCGTATATATTGACAACCGTGCGCATAGTGACTCGGTTATTGCAATTGGTAAGGCGAATTTTTGCGGGCGAGCTTATACCGATTGTGACAAATATTTTTATGGAAAGAGGTACTGGTAATAGTACCAAGATTGTTCATGTTTCTTTCAGTTTCTATTTAGTACATATACTGTATTTTATTCAAAATAAAATCGTAAAATTTATCGTAAATCGGAATTTAACACAACATAATGTAAAACTATAAGTGGTATAACTGCTCCAGACGTATATATTCGCACGCGATAAACAATCGCGCATGGCGCGGTAGCTACGTTCAGACGTATTGCGCAGCGAAAGGGTTAAACTCTATCCAAAATGGCGAACATGGTTAAAAAAAATAGCAAAGTTGCAAAAAAACGGTTTTTCTAAAATAACTAAAAAAATATAGCACCGATTGAAAAATTTTAAATGAGAAAGTTGTAAATTTTAAAAAGATCTATCGACTGATTTTTTGTAAGTATCGATTGTTTTGTTACTTTTCGAGATATATCTAAAAAATCGTTAAAAATCTCTTTTCTCTTCTTCTATAACTCGTTTACATTTACGTTTCCATATTTGCTATTTACTACAAGCATAGCCCGCCGCAAGCCAAAAAAGAACATTTTTGAAAAATTTAAAAATATTTGTTATTTTTCGAAATATATCGATTTTTTGAAAAAAAGGCGCTCTCGAAAATTGGCTAGATCTCCTCAGCGGGTAGCCCTACAGTGACGATTTTCGGTTTATTTTCTTCGTAAAGTTATATTATCATGCTTTTAAAAAATTTTGACGATTTTATTAATTTTAAGGATCAAAAAATGCCTTTGAAAAAGTTGCACTATTTTTGGATGTTTTTTTCAAATAACTGTTTCAATTTTCATTTTATGAAAATGACTTTTAAAGAAAGAAACTGCTGACATTTTTTCACGAATTTTAAAAAAAATTATGTTTTCTACGACCTTCTTCTGGAGCCGAGATAATTTTTTTATTAAAAAAAAATTTTGAGGACGCAATTAACATTTTTCAGCGATGCGCTTGATGGATATATTTAAAAAAAATAGTAGGAAATGTTTACTTGATTTTTAGTATTAATAATTGAGTAATAAACGTGCAAGCGCTGAGTGTGTCAGCCAGCTGGACCGGACGGAGAAGTAGGGGGAAGCGGCGCACGCTCGCTCTGAAAACTGATGACGTGCAGTCTAAATAGCTCGCGCTTGCAAAATCTTTGATATCTCGGCTTCTGGACCACATACAAAAATTCTTTTGTACTTAATCTGGGGTAGCTAAACACGAATATTACAGTCATTTTCGCCTTATAAGCAAAATAGTCCCGTAAATGTTTAGTTTTTATTTAATTTACATTTTTTTGCATTTAACGTCATTTTAATAATTAATAATATTACAGTAGTTTTTGTGCAATACCTTAATTTTTTTACTTCATTAATCATACTGACATACTTGTTGCTGGCTTTTTAACAATTACTTCATCATTTCAATAATTAATTAATTTTGGTGTAAAATAAGTTTAAAGAATTTAATTTATTTACAAAAATATTTAATAATTGTACAACTATGTACAAAATATCTATAAAATTATTACAATGAAAACTAACAAGTATCCTATATACATAGATAAAATTTTTATCGAATGAAATCCTTCTTTTCTTTGTCGGATTGTCTTTTGATTTATTTTCTTGTTCGTCGTCCATATTTTCGTGAAGAAGTATAATAAAAGAAAAAAAATATATAAGTTAAATAAAAACTAAACATTTACGGGACTATTTTGCTTCTAAGACGAAAATGACTATAATATTCGTGTTTAGCTACCCCAGATTAAGTACAAAAGAATTTTTGTACGTGGTCCAGAAGCCGAAATATCAAAGATTTTGCAAGCGCGAGCCATTTATATTGCACGTCATCAGTTTTCAGAGCGAGCGCGCGCCGCTTCCCCCTACTTCTCCGTCCGGTCCAGCTGACGCACTCAGCGCTTGCACGCTTCAGTTTATTACTCAATTACTAATACTAAAAATCAAGTAAACATATCCTACAATTTTTGTTTTTTTTTTAAATATAAGTATTCTATATTAACCTCCATCAAGCGCAGCGCTGTAAAATGTTAATTACGTCCTCTCGGCTCCAGAAGGTCGTAGAAAAACATTTTTTTTTTAATTTGTGAAAAAATGTCAGCAGTTTCTTTTTTTAAAAGTCGTTCTCATAAAATAAAAATTGAGATAGTTATTTGAAAAAAAACATACCCAAAAGAAGTGCAACATTTTCAGTCATTTTTTGATCCTTAAAATTAATAAAATCGTCAAAATTTTTTAACAGCATGATAATATAACTCTTTACGAAGAAAATAAACCGAAAATCGTTACTGTAGGGCTATCCGCTGAGATGTAGCCAATTTTCGAAAGCGCCTTTTTTTCAAAAAATCAATATATCTAGAAAAATAATTAATATTTTTAAATTTTTCAAAAACGTACTTTTTTGGCTTGCCGTGGGCTATGCTTGCAGTAAATAGCAAATATGGAAACGTAAATGTAGAGTTATAGAAGAAGAGAAAAGAGAAGATTTTGAACGGTTTTTTCGATATATCTCGAAAAGTAACAAAGCAATCGAAAATTACAAAAAATTAAAAAAAAAATCGATGCTATATTTTTTAGTTATTTTAGAAAAACTGTTTTCTGCAACCTTGCGATTTTTTTTAACCATGTTCGCCATTTTGGATCGAGTTTAAAGAACAAGACACTCAATTTAAAATTAAATTTTCTATACGGTCATATTTTTTTTGTCCAGGTAATAATTTCTGCAAATTTAACATTAGTCCGTGACATAATGCTTGGACTATAAGAACTGACAGAGCAGGGGCATGTAGGGAGACCCAAAATATGGAAAAAATCAATAATTATCTCAGTTATACTTGAACTTAGAAAAACCAAATTTGGTAGAAGGTGTGAATCCACCAAGACTATTAATCGACAGTAAGTAAAGTTCAATTGAAGCATTTTAAAAGGTTGATAAGGGATGATGCACCATTAAAATATCTATCAGAATTTTTTAACCCATTTGCGGACTTAAAAAATTATCACTGTATAATCATATTTTCTTCGCAGATGGCCGAATTTCCATTAGAGCCCAACCTTTCCAAGATGCTCATCATGTCGGTGGCGCTGCAGTGTTCCGACGAAATTCTCACGATCGTCAGCATGTTGTCCGTTCAAAACGTTTTCTACAGGCCGAAGGACAAGCAGGCGCTGGCCGACCAGAAGAAGGCGAAATTCAACCAACCGGAGGGGGATCACTTAACACTCCTGGCGGTGTACAACAGCTGGAAGAATAACAAATTTTCAAATGCTTGGTGCTACGAGAACTTTGTGCAAATAAGGACTCTGAAAAGGGCGCAGGATGTGAGAAAGCAGCTGTTGGGGATCATGGACAGGCATAAGCTGGACGTTGTCTCGGCGGAGAGGAACACGGTGAGGGTGCAAAAGGCCATTTGTTCGGGTTTTTTCAGGAATGCCGGTAAAAAAGATCCGCAAGAAGGATACCGGACGTTGGTCGATAGTCAAGTGGTTTATATCCACCCGTCGAGTGCGCTGTTCAATCGTCAGCCCGAGTGGTAAGTAAATTTAATGACTTAAAAGTGAAGCCAGGTTAATTTTTTTTCGTTTCAGGGTAATATATCACGAATTGGTGCAAACCACGAAAGAATATATGAGGGAAGTGACGACCATAGACCCCAAGTGGTTGGTGGAGTTCGCGCCTGCGTTCTTCAAATTTTCCGATCCCACCAAGCTCAGCAAGTTTAAGAAGAACCAAAGGCTCGAACCTTTGTATAACAAGTACGAAGAACCCAATGCTTGGAGAATTTCTAGAGTCAGAAGGAGGAGAAATTAATGTGTTCCTCTCAAGAGCTTTGTAAATAGTGTTATAGTGTAAGTATAGAACAATAAATGTACAGATTTTAAGTATTTACCAGTTTCGTTTTCATAAAAAATTTCCTCAATGTTGCTTTTTAAAAAACGTTCCGGTATTTTGTTCTTGAAGAATTTTCGAGGGTGAGCAGGAATTAAATAATAGTATATTGTGCAATAAGTGCGGTAAGTTGTCTATTGCTTACGAGAGCGGAGTTCACTCTCGCTCACTTCGTTGGTGCACTCATCCGCTCAAGTGTGCAATAGACAACCGCACGAATTGCGCATACTATTTTTTATTACGAATGCAATGAAATCCCAGAGTACAGGGGCGAAGCCCTGGTGGGGTCCGCTTATTTTTATTCAGTTTAAGTTTACATAAATATCATTTAAATATCTCTTTTTAAAAATATTTTCGAGTGTGTAGGTATTTAAATTTTGCGTGTTGGCAATTCGCGTTCAACAAGTAAGATTACCGCACGCAAATAGATAGTGTTGGCAAACAGCTAGTTACCGACCTAAAAAACATGCGAAACAATAGGATTTATTAAATGAGTAATAAAAATACATATTAAATGAAGTCGTAGTGATTTTTTGAAAAAAAAAAAAAATTCTCGGCTCCTGTTGGTAATAGGACATTTTTTTATAAATTTGTGAAAAAATATCAGCGTTCAAATGGAAATAATTCCATTCCTATTAAATTTCAACGATAAGAAAAAGATCTACATTTTTCAACCCGAAAAAAGAAACCCAAGTTTCGGTAAATTTTTCACATATTTCCAAGTATTTTGCGATATGCGCACAATTAGCACAGGAAAGACAACTTTTAAAGGAAATTTTAAGTTCAAGATGGGTTACGTAAGTATATTACTATACAGGGTATCCGGAAATTCATGCAACAGAATTGGTCATAGATTCTTAAGACAAATTTAGAGGACCCGTATTTTTTCTTTTTGCCAACTGGCCCCCTCTTTTGGAGTTACAGCCCCCTGAAACCTGCCCCTAAGAAGTCTTTTTTATATCTCAAAACCATGAACGAAAATCACTAAATTTGGTACACAGAGGTTTTATGACATGTGGAATCTCATAGTGCTACGCTTTTTGACGAGAAACCCCCTTAGGACACTTTTTCGTGGTCCCCCTTGTGTTTGGAACCAGAAATATTTGGTCGCAAATTTTAATTTCTTAAAAATTATCTGTCCACTAGAAAGCCATTGAATGTAGAAACTTTTTTGTCTATTGATATTTGTTACATAAAACGCAATGTTTTTGAGGAAAATGGCGAATCACGATATGCATTCGATCACATTTTGATATTTTTCTCAAACACATTCCGTTTTACGAAAAAAGTAGAAAGAGACAAAAAGTCTCTAAATTTAATGGCTTTCTAGTGGACTGATAATTTTTCAGAAATTTAAATATGCTACCAATTTTTTTTGGCTCCAAAGACAAGGGGGCCCACGAAAAATTGTCTTAAGGGGGTTCCCTGCCAAAAAGTGTAGTATCAGATTCCACATGTCATAAAACCTCTGTGTACCAAATTTAGTGATTCTCGTACAACATGGTTTTGAGATATAAAAAAGACTTCTTAGAGGGGTAGTTTTCAGGGGGCTGTAACTCCGAAAGAGGGGGCCACTTGGCAAAAATAAAAAAATACGGGTATCCTAAATTTGTCATAAGAATCTGTGACCAAATTTTGCTGCATGAATTTCGGGACACCCTGTATGATTTATTGAAACTTGAAAAAATTGTCTTATTTTTGAAAAACTCAATTTTTGCAAAAACAGTTAAATATTTTTTAATCTTACAAAAATGCACTTATTCTACTTGCCAAGGACATATTCTGAAAGTTTCGTAAACAATTTTTTTCTTTTTAAAGATATAGAAGTTTTAAAAATTCAATTTTTAGCCCTTTTTGCAGTAACTAATACATTTGTTGATCAATTGACAGCGTTAGACTCCAAATGTTTGTCATAAAAAGTTCTACTTTTGTCTAAATTTTTTTTCTTTTTTTTTTAATGAAAAAAACTGTTTTTTACGAACTTTGGACACCATTTTGAAAATGAAGTCCTATCATTCAGCCGAGGTAAAGTAGTTGACTCAATTCTACGGAATATTTGCTAATTTTTATGTGTCTTTGTTTACTGAACTGAATTTTGACATGATTGTAAAAATCTAATTTGATTGGATATACAAGCTTCAATTTATGGGAAGTGTCAACAAAGTGCAGCCTCGGCATTTCATTTAGATGAGGACAAATTTACATTTAGAAATCCACCGATGCCACAAGTTAACTTAGTTCAAAGGTATTCTAGAAAATGTGATTCATATTTTTTCTTTGGGGTTATCTGAAAAATTTAGTTTATTGCACTGAGGAAGTGGAGGGACTTAAATAGCAAATAGAAAACATTGTGAAACAGTTTATAGTGATAGATTTTATTTTCACCATTTGTAATATTGTTTTGCCATAAGGGGTAGAAATTCTAGAAAATGTTAAAAACGATTCAACAATAAACGTTAGATAATTCTTGATATTCTTTGGCATCATTTAGAAAACTACTACTGGTAAGTTTTTGTCTATTCGTTGTATTGTATCCTTTTAAATGGACAATTTTTCGTAAAATTACTAATTTTGATGTCATAGTAAAAAAAATATCTCAATTTTGGACACGTTTTTGTACCATCTAAGAAAAACCCTCATATTTCAATAATTTCTTCAATTTTCCTTTTGTACGCCATTTTTGGTAAATTACTTATTTCTATGAGCATGTTACAAAAAATACGTCATATGAGGGACGCCTTTTTGTACCACTTAATAAAAAAAGACCATTTTATTTCAATAATTTCTTCTTCAATTTTCTATTTACAGAATATAACATTTCCATCTTAAATCTATACAAATTTAAGTAGGTACTTCAACAAATACTGCAAAAAAAAAACACATTGTGCACAATAAAATTGACTGGAAAAAAAAAATTTACAAATCTGTCTCTGGATTCTTTCATTGCTTATTTTTAGTAAAAATTTGTTGATTAAGGTCGACATTAGACGAAGGTTTCCACCTCCTTTCTGGTCTACACGTGCCAAATTTTTGACTACCCGTTTTATTAATGCTGCTGCCGGTGCCGTAGTCTACAACCTTTCTTTTGGGAACGTGCCTCAGGGCAAAATCCCAATCCCTCTTTAATTTAATGTCGTTTAATATGGACGTTACTTGATTTAACGTTAGACTTTTCCCAGACCCGGCGCCCCACTGCAGGTACCTGTCCAGAGGTAGCTTGGCCATCTTCAGTCCTTCTTTTTTTGCCTTGGCTAACGAAAGGGGTTCAATGTTTATCTGAAACAACAGCGTAATCAGACCTATGTAGTTTCAAATAACAATATTATCTTTGTTGACCTCGGGTTAGGTCCATGGGAGCGGTCCTGCTATGGGAATTCCTCGGCCTACCTGGATGTTCATTTCAGACATCCTTGTTGGTTCTAAGACTACTATGGATGGAACCACTCCTTAGACAGTGGTATGTAGTAATTTGAGACGTTCTGTAGTAGCCTCAGTGGAACAAGAACAGAAATGAACATCAGGGACTCTATTCTTGAATTATAGGGAGTAGAAGGAACGAGAGAAAGGGGGCGTGTCTCTACTAAGACTCATTAATCGGTATTCTTGAATGGTGTTCTATTGAGTAACGATAGAATTGTTCCCTGGCTATCTGATTGTGACCTTGGATTTGACCTTGACTTTGACCTTCAATGTCATTTGAAGGTCAAGTTAATTTTTTTAAATAGGAACCCCTATTTTTTATTGCGGACTTGGAAAGAGCAGGAAAAATCTTTACCCTTTTGACTGGAATATTTTTTCCCAAAATGCATTCTTCGAAAGTTCCGCCGTACCGGGACTTTTGGAAGTCTATCGACATTTGACCTTGAAGGTTATTGTCAGTCACAGTCAAGACCGTCTTTGGATGTAAAATTTCCTGCTCTTTCCAAATCCGCAATAAAAAATAGGGACTCCCATTTAAAAAACTTCAAATGACCTTGAGATGCAAAGTCAAGGTTAAATCCAAGGTCACCATCAGATAGCCAGGGAAAAATCCTTACACTTTTGTCTGAAACATTTTTTACCAAAATGCTTTCTTCCAAAGTTTTTCTGCCGTACCAGGACTTTTGGATAACCCTGTATATTAATGTGGACAATCACCCTGTGCATCAAATTATTTATATTTCAAAGCAATTTGAATATTACCTTGTCCACTATAGCTCCTATAATGTAAATGGCATCAAAATCGAATTCTGTCATTTCTTGTCGACAGTGCGGCGTCAGATATACCAACTGATCTTTCGGAAATAAGTCTAAGTAACTGCTTTCGTGTAAATTCAGGGGAAATGAGAGCTCGTACATATTTGGAATATGTTTATGCAGGTACTTTATCAGTTCTCCACCTGGATCTGTATTACAGAAGTGCAAATCGAAAGGATCTGTAAAACGAATGACGGTTTTAATAATCTAGACATGTAAATTCGTTCATTTTGTTTCTCGTGTCTCCGTTAATTGATAGTAGGAATGGAAATCATGTGAAATAACCAATAATAAAAATGAGAGCAAAATGCGGTAATAAGTAAATTATTTTTAGAAGAAACACAAAACATTCTGTCTTTGGTCGTCTCAGATATTAAGAAAATACTATACCTTCGTGTATTCTATTCTCTCCAAACAGTAGCATAAGTTGTTTGGCACAGTTTATATTTTCTCTTTTAGTCATATTTTTATCATATCCGCAGTCTACCACCAATTTCTGGCCAAACATCATAGCTTGAAAAAGTCGATTATTGTACATTTGATTTATAGTGGAATCATAAAATCTGAGAAACATATTATTATGCGCCAGATCATATTTTAATGCAAATTCTTCTAAAGATTCATTTTTTTCTACTTCTTTTGAATTAATAAATTCTTCCCTTTTTAATTTTTTTTCAAATCGTTTTATCTAAAAAAAAGGATTTCAATCTCAAAAATGTTCACATATTTGAAAATATAAATTATTTTAAGCATCCTTTTAAATTACTATCATTTTTGGATACTGACTAAATCTCTCTGTACATGACAAACATTTACCTTTCTGTTTTCTTTCGTTTTTGATAATCTAAATAAATATTCCAAATACTTCCTTCTGGCAGACCTACTTGACAAATTTAACAATTCCTTCCAGTGCTCTGCTGTAAAAAATGTTTTTTCAGGCACCGATTTTCCTTCTTGTCTCATAACTTCTGTCTCGAGTAGGATTACTTTCAGTTTGTGTTCAACTTCTTTATCTCCTTTTGTAATATCATCAAAATTTAATTCATTTTCAGGATCTATAAAAAAAACTATAGTTAAAACTTACTAGTAATTTGAATGAACTAAGCAAATACAATTTCAAAGTTCACTATCTAAACGATCTTAAGTAATCGTATGCCTTTAAATATAAATACATAAAGCTTACCTCCTACATCTTATTTTTTAATTATATTATTTACTTATTTCTATTGTCTTAGTTGACATCAAACAAACTGTATTTAAGTAGATTATATGTTATAGAATTTGTTAAAACATTATTGCACGTACCAATATTTGTAGCAGTAGAATGTTTTCTTTTAAAACACAATTTTAATAAATCATCCTTTTGCCTTATCTGTATACTGTGAAGTAATTTACTATGAGCAGAATTTTTTTTAGTATCGTTCATTATTACCATTCCTAATTTTATTAATTTATAACCATTTCGATGAAATGAAAACATTTTTGTTCTTTTTTAAACTTTTAACTACTAGTGAATGATATCTAACCACATTTTAACAATTTCTCACTGATCAGACTTGATTCGTGATCGTGATATGATCGTGAATCGTGTGCACTTTTCTGAATTCTGAATCTGGACCACAGCACACTGTGATCTGGCTGGACGATACCATGGAATTACGACTGCAAAATTTTTATCCGAATCGCTTGATATGCAATTCCATTGGTCGATTATACTCATAGACAAAGAAAGGATGTTATATTGACTAAACTAATGAAATAACTATATCTAGAACAACCAATAATACGGCTACATAAACTATGGTTTACATTTGCTGAATTTGCGCTTTGTTGGCTTGGCTTTGAGCAAACGCAAGAACAAGAATGCAAGAACGTAACGAACACAGAACACATGCGCGTTACTCAATTTCATAACTTCATTCAGCAAGAATGTAGTTGCAAGTTTTGATTATCAAAAATGTCCACTTTAATGTGGTCTTGTCCATGTTGCTTGCGTTTTAAATTTAGTCCAGAGGAATTAGAACAACGTTATAAAAGTCAAGAGATTGATAAGATGATAGAAAAGGATAAACAGGCCATGAAAAGACAAGTGAAGGTTTTGCTATTAGGTGCAGGGGAGAGTGGCAAATCAACATTTCTGAAGCAAATGAGAATAATACACGGAATTAAGTTTGAAAATGATCTAATTAGAGAATATCAACAAGTGATATATCAAAATTTAGTTAAAGGGATGAAAGTGCTTGCTGATGCTAGGGAAAAACTGGGTATTCCGTGGGGTGACAATAACAATGTTGACTTAGGTAGAGAGTTATTTCAGTTAGACCACGGTTTGGTATTGAGCCCCGTACGATTTAACCACTACAGTTCTTTACTTTCAAGACTTTGGCAGGATTCTGGTATTCGCAGAGCTTTCGATAGACGAAGAGAATTCCAACTGGTTAGTACTTTTTTATTGTCAAGATTTGCACTTTATTAACATATGACCATTATTAGAGCAATCGACATATTATATGTTATCTCATAGAGTAAAAGAAATATTTAATTTTCCTATTATAAAGATCTGGATCTAGTGATCTGATTTTGTTCATTAATTGTATTTACGATATATTATAAAAATGACTGATTTCTTAATTGAAATTCGGAGATCTAATAATAATAGTAATAACCTCAACTTGTTCATTTATATATTAACCAGGATCTTGTTTTTATTGCTTCCAAATTATTTTTAATATTATTAAAACAACCTAATTTATAAAATTATTTGCTCCGATTCGATGAACATTAATGGACAGACTGCTTACTACATGTATTCAATTCTGAGTATGAACATATTTTTCGATGATACTGACAGGATCATGGTTGGAAAGTGATTTAAATGAGAAACCATAAAATTTATGTAAGATAATGTAACACTGACAGGAACATGGTTGGAAAGTGATTTAAATGAGAAACCATAAGATAATGTAGTGAATTTATTATAATATTCTAAAGAAATCTGTAAATATTTTAATGAAATTAATTTGAAATTGAATAAAATGTAAAATTTTTGTTGTATTTCTTCTTGAAAATTGCAAATTAATCTCTGAAATTGCTAAAATTAGACCACTGTTTTTTTAATAGTATATTTAAAAAACATCTGATGTGTATATTTTTATACATTATTTTAATTTAATTAATTAATAAAATCATTATATCATTTTGTCGTGCTAAACTTTATACAGAATAAATATGCATTTTAATCTCTTTTAAAATATAAATTATCTAAGGGATGACATATTTAAATTCTATGCATTTCAGAGCGACTCTGTGGAGTACTTTTTCAACAACCTGGAACGGATAGCTAGACCAGATTACATCCCAACGAATAAAGACATACTTCATTGTCGTAAAGCAACGAAAGGTATCACAGAATTCGTGATACCTATAAACAATATTCCATTCTTATTTGTAGACGTTGGTGGCCAAAGATCGCAGCGACAAAAGTGGTTTCAGTGTTTTGATTCCGTCACTTCGATATTATTTCTCGTTTCCTCTTCAGAATTCGACCAAGTATTACTGGAGGACAGAATAACTAACAGATTAGAAGAATCCAAGAATATTTTTGACGCAATCGTTAATAATATCATATTTGGAAATGTTTCCATTATACTGTTTTTAAATAAATTCGATTTACTGGAAAGGAAAGTGGGAAATCCCGAAACAGATATACGCTGGTATTTCCCACAATTCACAGGAAATTCCCACTCGATGCAAGATGTACAAAAGTTTATTCTGTCAATGTTTACAGGAGTGAAGAGAAACCCAAAGAAACCATTATATCATCATTTCACGACAGCCGTCGATACCGAAAACATTAAGGTAGTGTTTAACTCAGTAAAGGATACTATACTACATCGAAACTTGGAGATTCTAATGTTGGAGTGAGTGAATTTCTTTAGCATCTCAAAGTGTCTTTTTTGTTAATAGGCTGTGTTAAACACAAGATAAATTTAATTGAAGACTGACTAAGTTTAAATTAGTCCTAATTTTTAGTTTTAGACTATTTAAATTTTATCGAATTCTTGAGGTATATATTAAAGTACAATGTGTATATTTATCAAAATTACATAAATGTGATACAACTATATATTGATGTTATATAATGAATGGCGAAGATATCCCAATATCTTCAATTATTAGATCTATTGGAGTCTCGAATTTTCTATTTTATAATTGTCGTAATTATTATGTGAACACGTTAATTCTCTTTGACATAAAACTCAATGTATCGAGCCGTTTATTTCAAGTTGGTTGCCACATTTCGTTTATTATACATATATATGCATATTTATATATCATATCGTCTTAACCAAAGAAAGAATATTTTATACCTCTTGTAACTGTAATAATGAGAAATTAATCTTACTTTAACTTCCCACACGAAAGTAATTTCACATTTTTGTAGTTTTTTATAATTACGTAAAGTAATATATTGAGTATTTATAATAATCGATACCAATTTTGTACCAATAATCGTTTCCAACAATATTGATAACTGCCAGTTGTGCCTAAATGATTTGTTTTTAACATAGCTAGGTGTACAATATATTTATAGATAAGAGTTATGTGATAAATTGGCAACTGCTGGAAATCATCCGAAAAATCATTATTATGTATTTGGCCAGTAAAAATTGATCACGAAAAAGGTTATTGGAAATAATTTGTTATGTTTTATCGATGGACAAACAACCAAAAAACAAAATGATTTTCTAAGTAATTGAAAAACCACATTTTCCCGTAATTATTAAATGTTGCTAAACCGTTTTGAATGAATTCTCACCTCAATATTTAACCAAATGAAAATCATGTGTTTAGAAAAAAATCCAAGATACAAAATCCTGTATTCGTCCCTGGGTTATTATTATCTTGACAAGTATGAAGCCTTATTAATATTTTGATTTTTGTACAAATTACAAATATAAAAAATCATGTTCATTTTTTTTTTAAATACGAGTTTGCCATCGAATATATTTCCAGTAATATACAAAACTATTATACTCTATAAACAGCATTTAAAAAAAAATGTAATTTACTCATTTTTATGTATATAATATTGTACATATAAAAAATGTATTATTTTTATAGAACTTTATGTAGTATTAAATAAATGCCTTCCTAAATGAGAAAAAGTATAAATAGACAACTTTTTATATCTTCTGTTTATAAATGTATACTATAAATCTGTCGTTTAATTAAATATTTTTATTATAATTTATGTTATACATATCTGAAGTTTACTAAATTCGAAGTACATTATCATTTAAAAGTTAGTGCCGCAGGCACAAAATATAATTAAGAAATCATTATGCTTTTTGATTAATTTATATATAATATTCTCTATATTTTTTTTATTGTTAATAAAAAATACCTGATTATTATAATTTACTAATTAATACACCTATATATGAATTTATATACGGTTTGGTTCCTTTTAATATTTATAGTTTATTGTGAGACCTCCCAAGATTTTTGTTTTTCCGTGGTTTATTTGTGTACTGTCGCCATTTTTCACGCAATGATGGAAGAAAATTCATTTCCTAAGATTGTCTAGTGTAGCTGTTTGAAAGCAATGTTTACATACATTCTATATAGATAATTTAAGTACTAACAGTAATAGCGTAACAAGACAATCTGGAACCCTATGATAAGTCAATCATCGGGGGCCCATCTTCCCATAACTTTGTAAAGAGAGATGAAAATGCAAAAAAAAAATATTTCATCTCAAGTAGAAAATACTTTTTGTCTACTCATATACAGGGTGTTTTTTTCGATGTTTAGTGTAGGGATCTGGCAAAGTAGCAGAGATACAAAAAATCTTAAATGAGGAAAGATGTGCCGTTTTATGATCCTTATTAAATGTTACTTTTATTTTTTGATATTACGTCATGGCTGAGTAGATATTTGGAAAAATCTTAATTAGGCCAATTCCTTCAGATGTGTGTAGCTCCGTTCCTATTTATTTTACAAAAAAAAATTAAATTGCAAAGTTTCAGGTTTTTGCAGTGTTAATAAGATAGTGTGATCAAATTATTGTCTTTCTTATGCTTTCCAATGATATATTTGGCATTGTTATTTTGAAAAATCTGAGAACTGCACCCATTTTTAACTATTCAATTGCTCAGTGACGTAGATGGCTGTGACAAGAATCGTAATGTTTACTGACAACGCTTTTAGTTACTGCAGCATTATTTGACAGTTACGTTTCTTTCTTAAATGTTGTTTAAATTGGCAGAGACAATAAACTTTTCAAATCGGGAAAAGCGTGATATTGAGTGTTATATTCGTTCAGGAAGCTTTTGACAATATTGATACGCGCTCTGTGAGAGAAGCCTCAAATTCTGTTTCAAAAAGATGTATCTTGTAAATTAATAACAACGGTGGGCTTTTTGAACAATCTCGTTAATATCTTTAAATTAAATAATGGTTTGTTCGTAAAATTCTGATATTTTTTATATCTTTGTTATTTCATTTACTTACCTCAAATGCTACTTTCCCATATCCCTACACTAAACATCGAAAAAAACCTGTATGTGAAAGTAAGGATTTTTTCATGGCTTAACCAATATGAATATATTTTTATACAGGGTATTTCGCATAAGAACCAACACAAAGCAAAGCATGTGAAACACTCTGTATATTATTAATATATCATTTAATATATTTACTCCTCACTATAATCATGACTTGTTCAGGAGTCGTGCAGGAAAGGGGGCAGCATATTATTCAGTAGGTCACATTTGCATATAATAAATTATATTATTAATTTTTCATATACATAATTTAATCATATAAAAACATACTAACCACTTTATTAGTGAATTTAATTACAAATGGAATATTTTTGTATATACTTAAAAATATGCAATAATTAAAAAACTACGATGAAGATAGTATTTTTTGAAATGAATGATTTGCGATTCACTGGTTTTGAACGAAAAAAACCACTGAAGAATAATTTCTTGTGTAACAGCTTATTTTGGATTGAACATACTTGGAATGAGATATTTTTATCTACTTTTCAATGTCACCATCATTCTCTTGGGAATTACCTCTAATATGCATTACCTGGGAAGCAAAATAAGTTCCTGGAAATGTGGGCACAAAATATGTTTTTCTGGATACTTCAAGTATGATTATTTTGGCTTTGCCTATCGCTATTTTCTCCTGTGAATACCTAGAAATTTAGACGTTTCTAGGAGCTTGTGTAAGTCTCGTGTGAGTACTTTTCAATTTAGAAGTTTTTAGGAGCTTGTATCCCATACGATCTCCACCGCAGGATTGGATATTGCCTGGACGGAAATGTACGAATACGAACAATGCAAATTTTAAATTTGTTGCAAAAAATTTGCACTTGCAAATGCAAAAACTGATATTCTCATCTTTTATTGTAAAATGTAGTATTTTCTACACACAAGATGTTTTGGGAATGATTGGAAACGCTAAAAATTGAGTTCAGGTATTTAAAATAAGAAAAAAAATGTTACGAAAATATGCTTTTTTTTGAAATTGTGAAAGTAACTCCTAAGCGGACTACCATTTACCAATTACAATCAGCAGTCGAGGTCTGTATGCAATTCGAACCTGGATCGGCAGTCTCCAGTTGGAAAAGTTTTCACCTCGAGTATTTCCAATATCTACTAGATTTTTAAACTGAAATAAAAACAATAAACTTGACAGATTTTATATAAAAAAATCTCTAAAGTGATTTTCTGATTTTTTTTTTTAATATACACTGATAATATAATGTCTACAATCTTTATTTTTTCTTTTTATCTATGTTATGAGCATTAATGCATGGTAGTTACACCACCGACTGATACAGTGAAGTTATAATTGTGCAGGAAAATAAATACCATAATTTGAGTTATGTTCGTGCTGTATTGCGCATTGATTTTACAATACAAAAAACTGACCTTTTTAACTAGTTTTGAAAATAAGTCATATAATTATAGAGTAGTTGGACGTCCAATAAGAAAATTAATGGATGTCTAGCAAAATTATTTCTGCATCTTAGAACGGTTCTGATACCAATTACTCGAAATTATGCTACCATAAAATTCTGTAAAAGAATAAGAAATGAAGTAGGTACATGCTACACGCTAAGATCAAAATAGTATCCTTTTGGACTTAAAAAATGGAGGAACAGTATGCTGAAGATTTTTTTGTTGCAAATCGATGGATACTGCAATGTGCAGGTCTTTGGTCACCCGATGGTCAACACAAAGTTCTACGAATGTTATATAAATTGTACAGCATTGGGATATTTTTATTCGTCAATATATTTTTTACTGCTACAGAATTTATAAGCTTATATTATACGTATGGGAATGAATATGACTTAATAAAAAATATAAGCTTCGCTTTAACACATTTAATGGGGGCCATAAAAGTAGTATTTTTTTACTTTCAAAAACACAAACTTCTGGCAATTATGGATACTTTGGAAAACAAAGAATTTCGTTATGACAGCTGCACTGAAAAATCTTTTTTTCCTGGTTTAATATCGAGGAGATATAAAAACATTGGAGTAAAGTATACTATTCTGTTTTTCATATTAGCTCATGCCACTTTATTTTCTTCATACTTGCCACCAACTATATCCACACTAATGAATAGCAGCCGTCGAGGTGCTGAAGGGCAGGGTTTATATGTATTACCATATTACAGTTGGATGCCCTTCAAATATAACACTGACGATTCCTTTCTTTTGGCCTTGGGTTATCAAGCCATTCCTATGTTTTCTTACGCTTACAGGTGAATCTTTTATTCTATGTATTATACGACTTGATAAATGTCCCGATATTTACAGTATTGTAGGTATGGATACGTTATTTATGAATATTTTGAATTCGATTGGTTTTAACTTAGAGATGATTCAAGGAGCATTTCTAACAATAAGAAACAGGATTATTAAACAGACCGGAAAATCAATATATAAATCTAGTATATTATTAGATTCTGAGGAATTAAAATTAAAACTTTGCAATGAAATGAAGAAGATATGTCATCATCTACAAATCATTTACAAGTATGAAAGCGTTACTTCCATACAAACAATTTCCAAATAACAATTTCTATAAATCCATTCCTTTTAGGGTTTGCGAAGATTTGGAGAATGTCCATAAATATCTGACGCTGGCTCAAATGACAGCGACTCTGTTTATATTATGTTCATGTTTATATTTAGTCTCTTCGGTAAAAAAATAAATATAAATTTTTTAATTTTAATGTAAGTACATCAAATAATTTTTTTCAGACGCCAATTGCTAGTAAACAGTTTTATGCAGAAATTGTTTATATGGTGGCCATGGGTTTTCAACTCACACTGTATTGTTGGTTTGGAAATGAAGTGACGTTAAAGGTGAAAAAGTATAATTGTACATTTCATAAAAGCTTGCAATCCTGATGATTAAAATTTCAGGCGGCTGAATTGCCTCTGTACATATGGCAATGTGATTGGCTTACAGCCGATAACAATTTTAAGGCGAGTATGATCTTAACTATGGCGCGGGCTAGGAAACCACTGTATTTAACTGCTGGAAATTTTGCTCCATTGACGTTATCAACTTTTGTATCAGTTAGTATGAAAAACGGAAAAATATACACCTACCTAACCACATTATAAACATTTTTTAGATTATCAAAGGATCCTACTCATTTTTCACCGTTCTAAAGAGTACCAATGAATAAGTATAGACACGTGCATATAGGAAAAAACACCATTGAGCTAATTAGGATGTCATAGTGAATCAGACATAGCTTATAATGATTTTTTTATACACCACTTATGTCTACTTTTTATTATTGACTAAGGCAAAGTTTAACAAAATACATTATCATAGAGCAAAATAATCTTTTTTCTATAAAAAATTCCCTTCAGACATTTTCAACAGCGGCAGCTGGTGAAATTTGAAGTCGTAAGTGGTCATATTTTAATAAACAAGAATGTGACCTCTACTATTTCTTAGATAATTCTAGGTTCATTTTGATTTTTCTTACAGTTACAGCATAACAAATTTTGAAGAGATAGGATGTTAGTATAAAATTTAAATTTAAATAAAGGTTTGTTTAAAGAATTTAGATAAAAAAAAACACCTTAGTTGTATCCATCTGTTGATTATTGAAATAGTTATTTTTGTATCTAGAACGCGAAATGGTACTTTTGGGTTCAAGAATGGAGGAGGTAAAATATCGATTTGAAAACGAAAAAGCATTTCGCGTTCGAGATGCAAACAATATTTTTTTGAAGACTGCAATAAAATAAAACAATTGTGTTATATACAACAATTTAATTTATATTTGATATAGTTTAGGCACGGTGACTACTGACTATCATATTCATATAATTCAAAATGACCTCGGAAAGTACGAACATTTACCAGGAGAAGTATATGAAACGGCACAAAGTGCTGTTTCCCAATTAATCCCCAAAAAAATCGTCGAGACAGTACGAGATTGTCTACAACGAATTCAAAAGAATGGTGTAATTTGAAGAAAATTGAAAAAGTGTATGAAGTGGTATTACTTGTTTTATGTTCTAGAATGAAAAAGACTTTGGCATTCTAGAACATAAAGTATTTTGCAACTAGGTGACAAAAAAGACTTACTTTGGCAATTTAAAATTTAACGAAAATGTCGAGTGTTTGACAAAAATTATTTTGCACATACAGGGTGTGCCATTTAACACTCCCGCTGCTAATATTTCCGAAATGAAGAAATTTATTTTAGTTTTGGAAATGGGGGTTGTTAGGTCTCTCGAATAGCTTTAAGTTCTAGTTACAATTGTTACTTCAAATCTTTCTGTACAGATGGCGTGGCATTACTAAAACATTTTTTGTTCCCTGGAACGTGGAAATACAGTCCATCTGAAAGATCGTTAAATTTTGAAAAATTTTTGTAATATAAAGTTTTTCCCTATATTTACTTGTTTTCGAGACATGTCGACTTCAGTATGCAATGTATGATATACTAGGAAAATCTATTATTTTATTTAAATCACACTGAGACAAAATATTCTTTTAAAATATTGTTATAAGAGCTTTATTCACATCACATAAACTAACAAACAATAAGTTATAAAAAAAACGAATGATCAACTTCAGAAAAAAAAAGTATAATGGTAAATAAAATAAATAGTTATTGGTGACTCATGTCATTTGTTTAAAATAAAACAATGCCAGATGACACATATTAGTTTTCCAATAATTACAGGTTTATCAGTTTCCGACTTTCAATTTAACTATACTAGTTATACAATTTACCATTGTATAATCTTTTTCCTGTTGTTGATCATTTGTTTTTTTTATAATTTATTGTTTGTTGGTTAGTATTTGGTGTGAATAAAGTCATTAGAACAGTATTTTAAAAGAATATTTTGTCTTGGTGTGATTTAGATAAAATAATAGATTTTCCTGTTAAGTATACAGGGTGTAACGTAAAGGTTGGGAATAAATTAAACGGTGGATTCTTTAGTTTAAAAAATAAATTTTTGTCATATGAAGTTATGCTGTACGGGTTTTCTTTTTCAAGCTACAGGGCGCTAAAAAATTTCAAAAAATTTAGTTTTTCTCCAATAACTTTCGAACATTAGAAGATTATGGAATGAAATTTTATCCATAGCTTAATTTGACAATCCCCTAGTAACAGGAAAAAGATTGGCTTTGTAAGTTACTCAGTGGCGTGCGTACATCTTATACCGTAAGGTTTTTCGAAGAAAATTGTGGTACGCCACTGGTAAAAACATTTTTTTAATATCTTTTTATGATGCACATTTTATTTTAAACAAAATTACCCTCTTGCGTTTTATTCCTAGCTCTTGTCATTTTTCCGCAAATAAAACTTTTGTAAATACCATTTTTCCCCGCTGCTAACATAG
>NW_019416993.1:0-704 GCF_000390285.2 Anoplophora glabripennis | reverse complement strand
CAATAATTATTTTTTCGAATTGCAACTAACTCTATCTTGTTCAAAATTTAATTACAAAACTTTTTTTCCTCTTCCATTTTTGTCTAAAACGAATAGTTGCTAAGTTGTCGACGAGAAATCCAAGAAAAAAATGAATTTTTTTGCTATTTTTTTATACTTTTTTGCAATAACAATTAAGCCCACGTTTTTTTTTATTTGCATAGAAATATTATCATTTCTGATGTTATTTAGAAGCCGTTAAAGCAAAAATCTCCGATCATATGCGTTTTACCCAACCTGAAACAAGTACCGCCTGGACTAAAAACTTTCTCAAAATTTAACAATCTTTAAGATGGACTGCATTTCCACGTTCCAGGAATCATTTTTTTTTTTTGTATCGTCACGCCATCTATACAGAAAGAACTTGAACTAACAGTTCTAACTACAATTTGAAGCTATTCAAGGGATCTTACAATCCCAGTTTCCGGAACTAAAGTAAATTTCTTCATTTCGGAGATATTGGCAACAGGAGTGTTAAATGGCACACCCTGTATATGTGCGACCCTTTTCAAAATTCCAATTTTAATAACTTATTTTGCAAATTTTTTCATCACCAAAGTTCTCTTTATGGGCTTAGAAATCATTTCTCAACAATCGGTATGAGTCTTATGTTTCTTTATAAAAAATATGATCGCGTCAATTTTTCACTAGCTACTGTTGTATTT
>NW_019416992.1:197503-203355 GCF_000390285.2 Anoplophora glabripennis | reverse complement strand
GAAGTGCTACCAAAACAGGAACCTAAAGTTAGAAATAGTATTGATTTTAATAAATTAATGTCTACAATAAGTCATGAAAACTGGGAAGAAGTAATGAACTGCAACGATGCACAAATTTCATATAATACATTTATTGTTACTTTAAAAAGATATATAAACTCAGCAACAACTTATACTTTATTTTCAAATAAAAATTTTAAAATAAAACCCTGGATAACTGCAGGTTTGGTAACTTCTATTAAACGAAGTGATACGCTCAAAAAGAAATTATTAATTAGGAAAACAGAACAAGCTGAAAGATAATATAAGGAATATAGAAATAAATTAAATAAACTTATAAAAAATACAAAAAATAATTATTACAAAGATAAACTCTTTTCTGTTAAAGGTAATTGTAAAAAGACTTGGGATGTTGTTAATGAGGTATCAAATGGTGGAAATAATAAAAAAACGGTCAAGGATATACCTATTAAAAATTTACGTGGTGAAGCTATCATTGAAAATCCAATGAAAGCTCAAATTTTTAATGATTATTTTGTTAGTGTTGGTTTGGAGATGGCTAAGAAAATTAAAGAATGTAAAGCTTTACCCGTAAATTTCTTACACGAAAATCGCTCTGCATCATCACTTTTTCTTGAACCTGTGAATGAAAATGAAATAATTGAGATAATAGCTAACCTGAAAAATAATTGTTCGCCTGGTCCTGATGGGATAACTACTAATGTAATAAAAAATGTACATAGAAATATTGTCGCTCCATTAGTTCATATTATAAATTTAACATTTAGAAATAGTAATATACCTGCACAATGGAAAGAATCGAATGTTACACCAGTCTTTAAAACGGGAGCACATGATGAATTAATAAATTACCGTCCAATTTCTGTGATAAATAATTTCGCTAAAATTTTTGAACATACCGTTAAAACTAGATTAATTTCTTTTTTCAATATGCATAATATAATCACTAAACGGCAATTTGGTTTCATAAATAAATCTAATACGGAGGGTGCTGTACTCGACCTTGTGCAGGAAATTGTTGAATCCTTGGACAAATCGGAGAGGTGTTTAGCCATCTTTCTCGATCTGGCCAAGGCTTTTGATACAGTGTCACATACTATATTGCTAAACAAGTTGGAACATTATGGTATCCGTGGTCCTGTTCTAGATATGTTTCGAGATTATCTGTCACATAGAATACAAAGAGTTAAAATAGACAACTGTCTGAGCGAACCTAAAGAAATTCTTGTTGGTGTACCACAGGGCACAGTTTTAGGTCCTATATTATTCCTTGTGTATATTAATAGTATCAGTTGCATAAAAAATTTCGAAGGTCACCTTATTTCGTATGCTGACGATACTGCAATCATTTATTCTGGTAATTACTGGCCTGATCTGTATAATACTGCTGAATCTGAATTTAAAAAAATACAAATGTGGCTTAACTTCAATAAATTAAGTTTAAATATAAAAAAAACAAAATTTTTAACTTTTCGTTTAACAAATACGGATCAGCCTAATACCGAAGTGTTAAAAATTCATAACACTGATTGTTCTAACAATAATGATTGTCTGTGTCCTCATATACAGAAAGTACATGATATTAAATACCTAGGTATTATCCTGGATCAGCACCTAAGATGGGATGAGCATGCTTCTTATGTATCAAGAAAGCTTAGACAACTAGCACACCAATTCTACACTTTAAGACAAATTTTATCACAACAGAATTTAACCATGTTATATTATTCCTTAACGGAATCAATCATACGGTATTGTATAACAGCATGGGGTGGTTTAAGTAACACCTTCTTACATAATGTTCAAGCTGCTCAAAACACCATAATAAAAATTATATTTAAAAGAAATAAATTTTATTCAACTGATCAGTTATACAAGGAAACAGGTTTTTTTAATGTAAGAAATATTTTTACCTATCATTGTTTGCTGTGGACTTTCAACAATAAAACTACATATATTGTGCAAAAAAATAAAGAGACCAGATTTGTAAAGAATTTATCTGTAAGCCTGCCTTTATTTAAAAAAGCCCATACGCAACATTCAATATTTTTCTATGGCCCTAAACTCTATAACATGCTTCCAATTGAAATAAAGAAGGTTGAACATTTAAAAAAATTCAAAGCCTGTGTAAAATTATACATTAAACAACATCAGACTTTTTTCAATATTTATTAGTAATAACTTGTACCTACATGGTGCATTGTGTATTCGCATTGCTCGTCTCCTCTCCTTTTTTCTCCTACATTTCTGTTTTCTGTGCTATGATTAAAATATTAGGTATATTCTTGTGCTCTCTGTGCTATAATTTAAATAGTAGATCATTTTGAAAGGTTATAGCATTACAAACACTCCGGTGTTTAGGCTAACCTTTAAATTTACATGTACATGTGTGCATTTAATTTAATTTAACTTATTGTAATAGCCAACCAGATGTAATGTATTTAATTCAATGTATTATTATTATATATTAAATTAAATACATGTAAAAAAAAATTTACAAGCGGTGTGAATAAAATAAAATTGGTTAGAGCAATTATTTACGGCGGAATTAAAATACTTATACGCTGTTTTCGGTGCTGTAAACAAATACAAAATTTTGGCGTTTGGTTTATTTTTTACAATAAACAATCTAATGTTCCAAGAAAACGGTACGCCATAAATAATTATTCGGTTTTAATTTACGACAGTATGTTGTAGTATATGTAGTATAAGTGTGTGAAGAGATTTAAACTACCATAGGGCCTTTCGATTTGGCAAAAATAGTAGCTAATAGCAACTTAGAGTTACTCTGAACTAATATTATTTGCTAATAGGTATACTATTTTTGTCAAAATGAAAGACCCTCATATGACAACTAAGATCGAAAGAGATAGAAATTGCAACTACAAGTATTAAATAAACAAGGTTACAAGTCAGATATTCACCAATATTGAGTCGCGAAAAAAGCCTAATCTATCTTAATCCAATAAATTATATACACTATGGAGTGCATTAATATGTATTGTGCTATGGAGTGTATATAAGAAATGAAGACTCCAATTTAAAAAGTGTGCCATTTCTTGGGTCACTTAAAGGTGGCGCTGATGTAATAATTAAGTAGGGTATGAAAAAGACGCGCGAGAAATATGTTGTAAACGCAACTTTCTAGACTCTCCACTTCAGTGCATCTGTGCTATACAACGGCGTCTCCTTAAACTTTAATTTGGGACATAAAACGGGATCCGAATTTAGTTCAGCGAACCGCAAACAATCACAGATACAAAAACAATTATGACAGATTTTAACTACGACTACGCCGACATCCATATGAACGATGACGCAACCAGCGAGATGTCATTTTTAAGGGTATCTTCCACCTCCTCAACCTCCCAAAACACCACGACAAAAACCGACCTATAGACAAACTACAACAACAAAAACATGAAAATAAAACACTAAGAAGAGAAATACGCAAACTAACCGAATAAGACGGTAGACAAAGCTACAAATTTAGACACTGACATAACAAATTGCCGACATGCAAGCAAGAGAGGAGGTGCTACTGGTCATAGTTCAGGCCCAATCAGACCTGGGAGGTATCCTCCAAATAACCCGCTGCTGAGAGTCAGAGTAGAGAGACAAAGAAAGCAGCGGGTTGCCATTCAGTGCCACCGCTGTCACCCATTCCGCCATGGGTAGTCTCGCTGCACGGCGGCCAAAGATGAAATACGGCGAAAGTCACAGCATGCACGAGTGCAAAAAATCAAATGCCCCTGCCAGGTGTGCAAATTACGTCGGGCTACATCCAGCCAGATACATGGAGTACCCTAAGTACCGCAAAAGAAAACAGACAAAATCAGTAAAACAAACAAAACACGACACCAGAAAACACACATAAACGACCACTACTCCCCGGACCAACCTGCTCCGATATGAGAAAAAGACCACCCAAAAAAACAACAACGAAACCCACCAAACAGACACGCAAACAAAATAACACCTCACCCAACACGAAACCGGTTGGGGGGAACCGGGCGCGGCGGCCCCGATTGACGCAACGATGCATCTTCAGGACTTTTGCGTGCAGCTGACGATCATGATGTCGAACGTGCAAACATTGTTCAACTTTTAATGGTTCTTCAGCTTATATCCAACCCTCGTCGCTGAGAATTTTGCCCTGGAATTTTGCCCTTGGCGGGTTGCGGGGCAGAAAGTTGGAAGAGGTAGACATCCTGAATCATCTAGACATAGAAGTAATGGCCGTCCAAGAAACCGAACTCACCGAGACCTCCCGAATCTCCATCCCCGACTACGACATTTACAGATAAGATAAAGACCACAATGGGGGTAGCATTGCGCATAGTAAAGATGTGCATTGACTACTATCCGCTGCAGCGGCTCTAAACGAACGTGGCGATGGCGGTGAGATTGCTAGGCATGGAGACGAGACGTTGGTGGTGTCCTATTGTCACGCCTCTCAACTCTCAATACTTGACACAGACCTAGACCAAATCCTGTTCTGGCCCCAAACGATTGCCATTGAGGACTTCAACGCAAAGTCCCCCATATGTCACAACGAGACCACGACCGGAAGAGGTCGGACCCTGCTGAACTTCCAAAATGCACACGACGATATAACAATACTCGGACCCATAGAACCCACGTACTACGGACCCATCGGCCTCCTCGATTAGACATAGCCATCCTAAAATTCATCCCGCTAATTGCCCAAATATCCGGAGAGTGATGAGCTTAACAGCGATTTTCAAGTCACCTGTATACTGGTAACAGCGACTTTCAAGTCACTGCGACTTTTAAGGGTGACCTAATTCGCTGGCTTATAATATTGGCAGCGCTTCGGCAGTTGAGAGCCGAGATCGCTTGCATTTTGTTCTGAAGTGGCAGGGCAGTCAGTGTAAAAATACTAGTCAGTCAGTGTCACTGGTCACTGTTTCAGTAACTTCGTCTCATTTCGTTACCACTGCTAGCAACGTTATTAATTATTTCGAGTATTTAGAGAGTGAGTCATAGGTCATAACAATAAAGAAAAAGAATAACAGACAAACACATTATAGTTAAATCAGGGCCAACCGCCGTGAGATTTTGTACTTAGGGTATTTTAGATAGAAGCTCTTTAATTTGATAAATATTTTTTCAGGAATATAAAATACAGAGAGATCCAGAATGATTGAAGCGTTTGGGTAACGCAGCCTGTTTCTAACACCATCTTTAGCATATAAAAATCTGTAGTAATGACAAAGACAGGCACAGGATGCGATCAGTGCGATCTCCAAACACTTCAATCATTCAGGATCTCTCGGTATAATGTGGGCAATTGTGTGCGTTATTTTGCGAAAATGATATAGGTATTCATTAATTGTAAGTGTTAAATTAATAAATCAATTTTATAGGTCAAACGTCAGCTAGGTACGACATTTTATAATAAAATAATATTTATTATACATATTTAACCCTTTCAGTCACCACCCTGAAAGACACTTTAAAAAAAATAAAATTTGAGTTATAGATTAATAGTATATTACGTAATAAGTGTTGTAAAAAGCATTTTACGCACGAATGGAAAAGTTACGCACGACGCGGCGTAGCGGCGAGTGCGTAATTCTATGAGTGCGTAATTGCATTACACCACGTATTACGTACTATACTTTACCTACGACCACTACTTTAAATACTTAAAAACATACCGTCTGCGATCAATGCAAGATTCCTATTACGTCGTACGGTAAAAAAATCGCACAGCTTGGTAAAAAAATCGTACAGTTTTCCTAGTAACCGCCTAGCAACGGTCAATACAAACAGTATTGTATTGGCCGTTGCTAGGCAGTCGCTAG
>NW_019416992.1:181530-192348 GCF_000390285.2 Anoplophora glabripennis | reverse complement strand
CGCGCGCCACACTGGCACAGAGAGCAGCAGATGCCGCTCTACTGTGCTGAATGTTCGCTTGTATTACCTGGAATTTGACCAGATAATACAGATTTTGGTCCCTCCTGATCTTCATCAGAAGGTCCCAAATCTACCCTGCCCTTCTCCAGGTTCCTAAAAAGGACCCTGGTGAAGTTCAGAAATGGTCTGAAGCCCTCCTTCTGAAGTACCTTCACACTCATCTCATCTACTGAGAGGACTAGGGTCTGGCCCTTCACCTCAACCTTGCGGTTGATTAGCCTCCAGGCCCCCGTCCTCAATTCCCCGTTCTGGTTTTCCAGACGGCGCATGATGGTTTCCGGTTCATCAGGATGACCCGGAATCCACACGATGAACTTAGTGAACTTAGGTAGGTCCCTAGGCTCAACAGCGCTGAGTCTAGCCCCCTCCCAAGGCACCAAGCTCGCCGTGGTCGTCTTCAGCCATTGCAGGCTCTCCTCGTTGAAGGCGGTGATCGCTAGCGTTCCCCCCCTTCGACGACACTCCAGGAAGCGCGGTCGTGTACCCTCGCCCGCGATCCCATCAATGGCCCCCAGAAGCGCCGACTGGACAAGTCCCATCTGGTCCTCATCCATTCGGACCTCATCCATTCGGGTATCCATGGGGGACCACCACTGCTTGGATCCCCGACAACGCCTCCCCGTAAGTCTTGCCACGCTGTCCCGTGGCCTTAGGCCTCTTGGAAACAGGCCGGTCAGAAGTCGGCTTACTACCGTCCGACCGTCCACGTTTCTTCCCGAGTCCAGTTGGCCCCGGTTCAGCCGCCTGCGGAGTTAGAGTGGTACTTGAGCCAGGTTCCGTCACCGGCCNTATTGTATTGGCCGTTGCTAGGCAGTTGCTAGGAAAACTGTGCGTTTTTTTTTACCGTACGTAATAGGAATCTTACATTGATCGCAGACAGTGTGTTTTTAAGTACTTACAGTAGTGGTCGTAGGTAACGTAATTTTTATATGATTTTTAATGGCTGAAAAATTAACCCCCACTCCATAGTGTGTTTGTGACGTCATGTCCTTTGTGAGGGACATTGGGACTAAGTGGAGTGATCATAAATGAAATAAATTCGTGTTCCAAATGTATATTTATCAAAAAACTAATAACAAAATGATAATATTTCTAGGAAGAATTGTGAAACTGAAAAAAACAGTTCTTATCCTTAATACAACATAAATGTACATCACATTTTACACAAACGACATGAGTCTTCGAGTTACAGCCTTCCATTTTACAACGACTATTATTGGGTTTATCATCATATAGAGGCAAGTGCCCAACTCCATCATACCGTTTACCCTTTACCCTTGGTTTCACATATGTTCCTCTTTTTATTTTTGCAGGTTTCACTGTTTTCCGAACTTGGTCTGCCTCTTTTTGAAGCTTTTGGCGTATAGATGAGTCTTTCAGCTACTTCATTTCGAAATTGGAACAAATCATAAATTTTATTTCTATGCACGCCAAGTGATTTGGCTTCTTTTCTATACTTCAGCCAGGAATTGGCTAAGGCGAGATCAAAGGCATGCGATATCACTTTTAGGGTCCATTTCTTCGACCTCACGTGTGATCTGTAAAGTGATAACAAAAAGTCAAGTTTGTCTACACCTCCCATATTTTTGTTGTACATTTCCACTGGCTGGGGTCGTTGTACTTCTAAATATTTTTTTTCTTTTTTGTCCCATCGTCTGCACTCCCCTGCTTCACCAATTCCAACATAGTTTGACTCTAAAAGAACGGCCTTATTGTCAAACCACTTCGTTACAACAATACCATCTTTGCTTACAACTTCCTTCATCCTTCATCTTCATCTAGTGGTTGGTCCTTGAAAAGTCCCATAGCACTGCGGCCTAATTAGGCCTATTGTGCGTCCCACTACCAGTCCTATTCAGCAAGTAGATTTGTCCTTTTTACAAAGTCCAAAAGCTTCCTTGCTGACACTTCTCTCAGTTCCTTGGGTTCCAAATAGGGTCTCCCAAGGAGCGCCATTCTGCTACGTGCAAATCCCGGGCACTCGCCCAGGATATGCAGAGAAGTTTCATCCGCCGATTCACATCCTCGGCAGACCGGACTGTCTACAAGCTTTAGTCTATGTAGATGTTTCCTAAAGTGACAGTGTCCCGTTATGAGTCCTGTCACTCTCCTGAGCCGGATTCTATTCAAGCTCAGTAACTCATTCGCTCTTCCATTCGAAGGATACTCCATAAGCTCCTTGGAATGGCTATGTCCTGGCCTTGAAGTCCAGTATTTCCTATGTTCTGTCTCTGTCCATTTGCCCAGAGCCCGCCTGACCACACTGGGAGATGTGCCACAGAAGGGCTCCGGGCCAATGAACACTGTCTCGGATCCCTTCCTCGCAAGTTCATCCGCTTTCTCATTTCCACAAATGCCTTTGTGCCCTGGCACCCAACACAGTCTGACTGTATTGTTGGTGGCCAGTTCAGTCAGCATTTGTAAACAGTCCCACACCAGTTTTGAACTTACCTTGTGTGCGGCTAAAGCTTTAATTGCAGCTTGACTATCAGAGAATATATATATGAGTTTACGTCTATAACCTCTACGTACATTCTCTGCCAGACACGCCATTATTGCGAAGATTTCTGCTTGGAATACAGTAGGGAACTCCCCCAGACTGTAGCTTGCACTCCATCTGGGTCTGAGTCCATATATTCCTGCACCCGTCCCTCTGGTCATTTTGGAGCCATCTGTAAACCATACTAGGCTCCACCTTTCCAGGGTATTAAACCTTTCCTCCCACTCGCTTTGATCCTCTATTCGAGTCTCAAATGGCTTGTGGAAGTGAAACTTTGGAACCATCTTGTCGGATACCATCCCAAGAATTGGTTCCGACATAGATGTATCTTTGATCCTGGAGTGGGAACCACCCCTCCAGTCATTATTATTCCTGAGTCGATATGCTGCTAGCCGCGCTTCTCTCTCCACCACTATATGCAGCGGTGGCAGATTTAGCATGACTTCTAGTGCAGCTGTCGGGGTCGATGCCATCGCCCCCGTTATACCTAAACAGGCCAATCTCTGAATTCTATTCAGTTTTTCCTTCGCTGTGGTCTGTTGTGTTTTCTGCCACCATACCACCGCGCCGTAAAGAATCCTGGGTCTTACTATCGACGTATACAACCAGTGTGACATCTTTGGTTTCAGTCCCCAGGTTTTCCCAATAAGGCGGCGGCATACACACAGTGTCTGCTTCGCCTTACTCACCACTTTTTCCAAGTGCGCATTCCAGGTAAGCTTATTATCCAGTATCACTCCTAGATATTTTACTTCCCTGGAAAATGTAATGCCCCTCTCCCCTATTATAGGTTCAGAGAGTCCAGTTAAATTTCTTCTCCTAGTGAAGGGTACTACGACCGTTTTGTCAGGGTTTACTGACAGTGCCTGCCCCTTACACCAGTCATCTATCCATTTCAAAGCCTCTTTCATGAGTTCTGAAACGATAATATTATGTTTCCCGACTATGAGAACGACCAAGTCATCCGCATAGCCTTGTGTATAAAACCCCTTTCGATTAAGGCCCTCCAGTGCGCCGTCCACCACTAATCCCCATAACAAGGGAGACAGTACGCCTCCCTGGGGGCAGCCCCGGCCTACCTTACACCTGGATGTCTCTCCCGAAAGGGTAGCTGTTACTGTCCGGTTTCTCAACATGGTATCTATCCAACGACACAAAGTGTCTTCAAGGCCCCTGTTGCGAACTGCCGAATTAATAGATTCGAAAGGTGTATTGTCAAATGCCCCTTCAATATCTAAAAAAGCTGCCAAAGCTAGATCTTTGTCGTCCATTGCCCTCTCTATCCTAGAGACTAGGCTATGAAGGGCTGTGTCGACTGATCTGCCTGCCTGATAGGCGTATTGGTACCTGTGCAGAGGATTTGCCCTCAATACCCCGTCCCTTATATGCCTGTCAACTATTCTCTCCAACGTTTTCAGGAGGAAAGATGTTAAACTTATCGGGCGATATGCCTTTGCCTGGGCATACGATGGACGCCCTGGTTTAGGAATAAACGCCACGTTCGTCGATCTCCATGCCAGCGGTATATAACCAAGTGCAATGCTGGCTCTGAAGACGTGAATTAAGACCGGAGCTAGACAGTCCACCCCCTGCTGTAGCAGTACAGGTAGGATTCCATCGGCTCCTGGTGATTTAAATGGGTCAAAAGAACTTATTGCCCATCTTATTCGTGACTGACTCACCACCGTCTTGGCAACCTCCCAGTTCTGTCGAGACCCGGTCGTTACCCTCTGCTGGTGATTCCAGTCATATTCATCTCCATGATTTAATAACCTGGAGCCTGGAAAGTGAGTATTTAGAAGTAATTCCAATGTCTCCCTTCCAGTTTTGGTATATTCCCCACTCGGTGCTTTGAGAGACCCGAGTTTCGTATGTCCGTTCTTAGAGAGAAGTCTCTGGAGTTTAGCACACTGTGGGACACTATCAATATCCTCACAGAACTTCCTCCATGAGTCTCTCTTCGCTTTTCTAATTTCTTTATTATACTCAGTGAGGGTTGCTCTATAAGTCTCCCACTCTCCTGTCCGCTTTGCTCTATTAAATAGTTTTCTTGTCTGTCCCCTCAACTGCGTGAGTTCCTTGCTCCACCAGGGTACGGTGTGCTTATCGGACCTCACTTTGATAGGACAGCTGTATTCATATGATCTTGTGACGGCGTTTTGGAGTTCCTCCACGGCCCTCTCAAGATCATATGTGTTCCTTAGTTTTGTACAGATTTCCCTAGTCCTGGCCTGTAACTCCGTTCTATAGGAGTCCCAGTCAGTTCTTTTTGGGTCTCTGTAGGTTCTTACTTGCGGATTATAATCCGTTATAATTTCAAAGTGGATATGTCTATGATCCGACATTGACGGCTCATTCGACACATGCCACCTCGCAATATTATTACATATCGGTCCCGATCCCACTGTTATATCGATGACTTCACTTCTATTTTTTATAACAAAGGTGGGCTCGTTCCCGACATTCAAAATCTCTAGATTATAACTAAAAAGAAAATCTAGTAAAGACTCACCTCGATCGTTGACATCGCTGCTTCCCCACACCGTATGGTGTGAGTTAGCATCACATCCCACGATGAGTTGTTTCTTCTCCTTCTCGCACCAGGCCACCAGGTCCCTCAGTTCCCTGGTTGGAGGAGATTCTTTCTTATCGTAAGGGAGGTACGCTGAGCAAACTACCAGTTGTCTCTGCGTTCCCTCCGATACATAAGTCACTTCGGCCGCCACCAGGTCATCCGTGCAGAACCCTGGAAGAGGAAAAATATTAATACTACTCTTGTAATAAATACAAGCTCTAGGTCTAGTTTGGTGGCCACAATACAGTAAGCCACCATTACTTACCTGCAATCCTCTGATCCGGGATCCATGTACCCAAGGCTCCTGGATCAAAGCTAAATCCGCATTTACGCGCGCCACACTGGCACAGAGAGCAGCAGATGCCGCTCTACTGTGCTGAATGTTCGCTTGTATTACCTGGAATTTGACCAGATAATACAGATTTTGGTCCCTCCTGATCTTCATCAGAAGGTCCCAAATCTACCCTGCCCTTCTCCAGGTTCCTAAAAAGGACCCTGGTGAAGTTCAGAAATGGTCTGAAGCCCTCCTTCTGAAGTACCTTCACACTCATCTCATCTACTGAGAGGACTAGGGTCTGGCCCTTCTCCTCAACCTTGCGGTTGATTAGCCTCCAGGCCCCCGTCCTCAATTCCCCGTTCTGGTTTTCCAGACGGCGCATGATGGTTTCCGGTTCATCAGGATGACCCGGAATCCACACGATGAACTTAGTGAACTTAGGTAGGTCCCTAGGCTCAACAGCGCTGAGTCTAGCCCCCTCCCAAGGCACCAAGCTCGCCGTGGTCGTCTTCAGCCATTGCAGGCTCTCCTCGTTGAAGGCGGTGATCGCTAGCGTTCCCCCCCTTCGACGACACTCCAGGAAGCGCGGTCGTGTACCCTCGCCCGCGATCCCATCAATGGCCCCCAGAAGCGCCGACTGGACAAGTCCCATCTGGTCCTCATCCATTCGGACCTCCGGGTATCCATGGGGGACCACCACTGCTTGGATCCCCGACAGCGCCTCCCCGTAAGTCTTGCCACGCTGTCCCGTGGCCTTAGGCCTCTTGGAAACAGGCCGGTCGGAAATCGGCTCACTACCGTCCGACCGTCCACGTTTCTTCCCGAGTCCACTTGGCCCCGGTTCAGCAGCCTGCGGAGTTAGAGTGGTACTTGAGCCAGGTTCCGTCACCGGCCCCTGTCCTTTTCCCGCCTCTGCCTTCCGCAGTTTTTTAAGTTTGCGCTTTTGCGCACCAGACAATTTCTTCCTACCTTCCAGGTTCAGTCTGTCGACTCCCCTAGAGATAGTAGTCACTGGTGTTTGCTTCCCAGTGGCTGTTTTATTTTCCGCCTGGTCAGCAATTACTGCTTCCCCGGCGGATGTTGACGGCCCCCTTTCGGGTTCCCGTTTTTTTGATTTATGGTCCATAAAGGTCCCACGAGTCTGGAGGAAATAAAAGTCACCGCCAGGTAGTGCCCCATGCCTGACGGAAGGCTAAATACGATGGGGTGCGCCAGGTTCCCCAAAGAGATCGTTTGCGATGCGACATTTTTACCTACCCCCGCACCATTCAGCCCTCGGCACGATGGATTTCCACCTTGGCTTGGGTAGCTGAGCTGTTTCTTAGTTTTCACTACTCTCCCTCGACCTTTCCGGCTTGGGTGACCCTGCCAGGAGTATGAAACTCCCGCCGGTTTAGCTCTTGGGTTCACTGTAGCTACTTAAGCCCCTCCACCAACGACAAGGTCATACAGCTCCCAGGAGAGGTTGCTTACAACTTCGTCAGATGTTCCACGTCCTTGGGATTTCAGTTCTTTATCCGATATAACGGGAGAATTACAAAATCTATTTATACGAATAGTTCCAATTGAATAGATACCCTGTGAACGTAAATATTACAAAAGGTGGTATGACGTAAAATAATTATCGAAAAAGAGTCCATGATTTCTATCAGATATGCGTTTTGAAAGGTGTATCACTGTTCCTGCTCCAGCCCCAAATTTCATAAATTCGGGAGCTATTTCTGTTGTTGAACCCTGATATACGAGAAAATCATAAACTGTACCACTTTGACCTGCTAATACGTTTATTTTGATACCCCATTTTTTGGGCTTGTTTTTTATATATTGTTTTATATTAAGATTTCCTTTGAAAGGGACTATCTGTTCGTCTACGCAGATATTGGTTTCCAAGGGCAATTCCAAACATCGAGCTTTTATGGCACCGTAGAGAGGTCTTACTTTCCATAGCCTGTCCTTGTTGTCTTCTGCTCTCTGGGTTACATCTACTAAATGAACAACCTGATGAAATTTGAAGAATCTATTTACGGACATATTCTCTTTGACGATTGATACACCAATATTAGAATTCCAATAGAGACGACATCTGGGAAAATTTAGATTGCCCATAATAATATGGCCAATAAACCGTTTTATTTCATCGATACTTGTTGGAGGACATTTTATATGGTTTTGGACTATATACAAATTGGTTATTTCAGTCATTTGCTGTAATATTTCGTTAGGTATATATTTTAGGAAGTAGTCAATCGGTGCAGGAAGGTCTAGTCTAGGTTGATATATTTCCTTATGCCACTGAACTGGGATTGTTTCAAATTTAGCACCTTTTATCCATTTGATGTGGGTTTTTTTTTGTCAAGTCATATTTTTCAAAGATATCTATGTTGTTTTCAGTTTGAGAATTTCTACCATCAGCACATACAGGAGTTTCGTAATTGTCTTCTTCATCAGAAAAACTCGAACATTCATGAGGATGGTGTGAAACATTGTTGTTTGCCTCTGGAACTTGCTGCCTTATAACTGGTACATTTTCTTCCGAATCGTCGAGCTCATCCTATCCATCGTCTTCATCTGAAAAACTTGGAATATCGGAAAGATCATCGCGCTCCAATAACGCCAAAAGTTCTTCATCCGACAGACCACGTGGCATATTTTACCTCTAAAATACAAAAAATCATATTCACATATAGAATTTCACATAGTCACTTTGTATTCGTAGCGGGACAAGCCAATATGGGTACCAGCAATCATATAGTCACAATGTACTCGGTACGGGACATGTATTTTGACAAAATTCTTTTGATACTCACATTACATCTTGCACCACCATAATAAAAAATACGGAATTAGTATCTTACTTACCTTACTTGTCCTGAATTTGAATATTCAAACAATAAAAAACAGCCGAAACTTGCAAAAATCAAACACTGTGTATTACACTTGTTCCACAATCAACATACCTACAGACTTTTGTGGTTAGTTCTCAAAACTGCTCCTAGATGGCACAATCTATATTAATAGAATATTATTGAATTTTGGGAGTCCCTCAACTGGTACAAACGTATTAAATGGTAAGAAATATCAAACTGGTGCCACAAGGACTGTAGAAAAATATGTCCTCCATAAGGGACATTTTGACTGAAAGGGTTAAATTAACTCTAACCAAAAACTCAAACTACTTAAAATAACGCAAGACGGCAAGAGCGAGACGCATAGCACACGATCACGACCAGCGACCAGCGGAAATATAAATATTAAAATTAAATATTTTATCACCATACACCATATCACCGGCGCGGCACTCGCGGCAGGCGACTGGCGAGCATGCAGCGCGAGTCGAGTCGGGCATCGTCGGCGACGGCGACAGTGGCTGGCGACCAGCGACCAGAGTCACTGTTTTGTCGAGAATTAGGTCGCCGGTACTAACAGTGACCAACTAAGTTACCGGTAAAAATCACCGGTATAAAAATATCCCCCATCACTACCGCCGAGTACGCCCACAATCCAGTCGCGCTGGAATTGGGACGGAGGCAAGGATGTGAGGGCACCTTTACGAGGAGGTTCACTGACTGGGGGCGCTTGCAAGCAGAAATGCAAAAGAGCACCGCGCTCTCGACCATTGAAACCACCTGGATGAAATAGCCTGGAAGCAGCCGTCCTTATCCTAGAGACAAACATTAAAAATGCACTGTTGCAAACCATTACAGAGACAATAGTTCCCCGACTGACAAATCACAGGGGCATGCTTCCCAAGGACACCAGACAACTCATACGCGATAGACGACACCTTAAACGGCTTGCCACCCGCACCCGCCTCCCTCAACACAAACACGACTTAAACGTATTGAATAGACGGTTGAAAGCCTAGGTGAGCTGATTCAGGAAAGCTGGGCTAAACACTTGGAGTCGTTGGGTCCGCAAGACGATAGCCTTTGGAAAACACAGAAGGCCCTGTGACTGCCCGCCTGACGCAGAATTACCCCAATCCACGGCAGTAGGGGGGTGGTGTACACAAACCGGGAAAAGGCCGAGGCTGGAACTGCAGTGTAGACTGCCTCAGCTGCCCGACAAGGACGAGGAATGCGAGGCGGCGGTCGAGAGCGCGGTCCAATGTGTCAACAGAGAGCCAGACAATGACATTATCCAACCGGCAACCCCAGACAAATTCAGACAAATAATACACCTAAAAAACAGAAAAACCTCCGGTTTCGAGCAAATACATAATATACACTAAAACACACACTGGCTACATTTGTGGTCGGGATCGACGACGGATGGGGCCCACCTTCACAAGGCTTTCCAGGTCTACAGCGATGAGGCAGACTCATAAATTGAGACTTTTTTAATTCATAGTTAGACTAAGAGCACACCTTAGTCCTCTTTTTAAAATTATTATGCAACATTATGCGACTGAACAAACGGTAGCTATGACAGTAGCCTTTGAACAGATAAATTGCTGTCTTTGTCCCTCCATCCTCTTTGTTCCAGTTTGAATAGTTTGATGTATAGTGGCTTTATAACTTTAAGTGGAGGACAGTTTTTTTAGGAGTAATGCTTACTACTCTGAAATTCTTTTCTTTAGTTAAATAAATAGTCGAATTATAATTCGATTTTTTAACTGCGCTTACATTCTTCTACAATTAATTAATATGTACCTACCTACCTACAACACGTATTTTGTGTATTTTTCTTGAAAAATTTTAAGATAAAATTGCCTATCATTATTTGCAGTATTTTCAGAACCGTCAATGTCACTCTTTTGATTTTTCAAATTTTAACAAAAATGACTAGTTATAACTTGTGGTATTTTTTGCGGACCCACGGTACTTGACAAGAATTAATACATTTAAAGACGGGATTTTGTACAAAAAAATATCGCCCAGCGTGAGTCACGAAACGAGACCCCGGCAAGTGCTGCTCTAGCGGCCAACGCTTCAAGGTGTGTTTTTTAACCGAACGACGACGAATAGAAGTCTAATAATATACGCTGCATCAATATTCGCCTGATTTTTCAGGAACGGCCCCAATTTGTGTACATACAATCTTATAAGGAAAGAGAGTAAAGATTTTATTAATCAGTAATAGATTACCGAGGACAATAATATTTTTTTTATTAAGTAGGTAATAATTTTTAGTTAATAAGCTTAAACAATCTTATAATTACTATTCCTTCATTACACGATTTTTAAAATTACATGTAATTTCTTCTTCAAAAGTGACCTTAAAACACGTATAACATGGAATAGTCAACAGTCTAATGTTTATATTTTCACATTAACAATCCGATAATGTAAATTAACTGCTATTTTCAGTAAAAATATATACCTAACCTGAATTATTTTTTTACTTTGGCGAGTCGTATTAACTTAAAAACACTGCTTAATTACTAAAATATATAGAATCTTGCTA
>NW_019416992.1:163404-177873 GCF_000390285.2 Anoplophora glabripennis | reverse complement strand
AAAAAAAATGTTGGTCAATCTGACCTGACCTAAAACTATCGAGGAGCATCAAGCGAGACACTTTTTTTTTCTCGTGAATTCTCGGCAGATATTGTTTGATCTTTTGTACTCGGTTTATACATTTTTTTATAGATGGTTGTGATACTGATAGGTAGGTACTTTTCAAATTTCAAATTTTCAATTTTTCTTTTTTTGCAAGAATCACGAGTTACAGCCTTACGAAACTCTTTTTTTGAGGTACATACCTACCACACCTTTTTCTAGTTTTGAGAGTTTTTTAATTGTTGACATTGTCGACATTGTCTATATTGTCGACTCTTCCAAATTAAGTCTTCATCTAGATCATTGTCTACGCGTAGACAATTGCATTTTGTCTACGTCGACATTGTCTACCCGCCCATCCCTGGCTCTGTTACACGGTAAAAATATACATACTAAATCCCCCCCTTAACTAGTAATAACTTCAGATAATTAAGGATACATAAATAAACATTCATATTTTCAAGTACTTACATATTTATTAATTTTATTTTTAAGTACACTTATGTTTAATGTTTACAATAAATAATATAATAGTCCTCTGATTCAATTTTACATAAATACAGATTTCATTTCACAAAAAATGTACCAGCGTAACAAAGGCTGGTGACAAATTAAGTACGTATCGTTCTCCTTTGTGTTAACTGTCACATTTACTTCTAAGTAGTAATAAATAAATTAACAATATTTGTACTAAACCCTACCTTATATTATACAACAGGAATTTGTATTCTATAAGTACGAAAACTAAATTCTAGATATTGTTAGTTAAAAAAAAAACAAAATTTTGCTTTATTTCGCACAACCTGCTACAAGAAAATTAAGGCCCGGTACTTTGAGTTTCGGTTAAAGCTTGATTAACTGATCAGGCAGTTAGACTGTACATATACTGATTTATTTTAAAAGTAATCGTCTAATCGCCTGATTAGTTAATCCAGCCTTAACCGGGACTCAAAGCACCGGGCATAAGTTGTATATAGGGTGCCCAAAATTAACCATATTTCAAAGCTTCTTTGAATGAAAATAAATCAATTTAGATGAAACTGCCTTAATACAATTTTGCTTCCTTAAAAAAAAATAAATAATAAAAAATAACTCCCTGACATTTTAAGATTTAAAATTTCAATTTGATGTAGGAAGATTTGTTGGGTAGTTGAAGATAGAAGATAGAAACATAGGTCTAAAAGGTCGCCAAGGGTATGCGAAACAGCCCTTTATTTTTTATATTTCATTATGGCGCTGATTTTTAAATAGAGATAAGTTGGCCTAAATCTATCTACGTATTTGATTCCAGGCACTCTATACATATATAAATTTTCTACTATTTTACATGTACAAAATTTAGTTTTAAAGTTATTAGATTTATTCAAATTTTTTAGGAATATTTTTCTAGTTTCTATGGTGAATGTTGACATAATGGCTTTTAATTTTATTTTAATGGAGACAAATCATTGTAGATTGTATGAAATACTATTGACTATGTATTAGAATAAGCTATTTTATTATATTTCCAACATTTTATAAAATTTGTAAATAAATACATAGATTTTTGCCACATAACCGTTCAAGAGCTACGCGACTTCATATAGTGGAATATGGCATTACTGTATACAGGGTGTTTCAAAAAGGTGTTGCCAAACTTGAGGGGTTTATAGAGGGCATTGTAGAAGAAAATTTTTGTATATAAATCCCTAGTCGGAAATGAGCCGTTTGGATCCTGGAGTACTTAATTTTCGTCCAAAAACGTAATGTTGTTACGTTAACCCCAAAAGACTTCGATATTTAACTAATTTTTACTAAGGATAACACAAAAATAATGAATTTATAATAATTGGCTTGACAAAACGGCTTGTGGCAGGTTGTTCTTTAGTTCGATGCAAAGTCTCTTCCTCAATGACCAAGGATGTCGGCGATTCGGAAAGCGCCCAGCTTCTCTAGTGTCGCATCTTGTTTCGCTGTAAATAAGACGCATGTCTGTATACTCTTCAAACGTAAATTGGTCCATTTCAATTAGAAGCAAAATTTCGTCGCATACAAAACAAATATGTAACACTCAATTAGGGCCGATAATTAGTTACGTGACAACTCTGTTCATTTGTTTCATTATTCCTCACAGCGCCAGCGTGACACAGATGACATCGCATGATTAGATGCGTGCAATATATAGAGCTTTTATCACACAGTTGTGGATAAATTGTTTACCAACATCGTGTGTAGGACATGCAGTTGGTAAAGACTTATCAGAAGAGATAAACGTGTTTATTTTGTTTCAAATAATTTTTTGCGTCATCTTTAATAAAAATTACTTAAATATCAGTCATTTGGTGTCAACGAGATAACATTACGTTTTTGGACAAAAATTGCTCCAGGGCCAAAACGGCTCATTTCCGACTAGGGGTCGCCAACCACAATGTCCTCTATATCCCCCTCAAGTTTGGCAACACCTTTTTGAAACACCCTGTATGTAAATAATGTTACCGATGTTTATTGACAAAGCAGCCGAAATCTCAACAAATTTATTTTCAAAATTATATATATGTAATTCTATCAATTCGTTGGAAATTTACGAACCCGTAGAAGGGCCATATCTACAATTTTTTTTAAATTCAGATTTTAAACTCTGAATTCAGACTTTGATCCTTTCAGTCTTTTAAATTATAACCGAAAAATATATAGTTTTTTATTTAACACTAACTCAGGGTGCGTGTCTGTTGGAGAACTTTTTTTATAAGAATTTTAGTCATAGGTATCTTGATCTAACCTACTCCCCAGTTAATTTTTGTACGCTTACACTGTGACCAGGGCCCCCGCAAGGCTGAGCGGTGCCCGCGTGCGAGACATTTTTTTGGCGACCTTTATTAATGTACGAAATCCAGTTATAAAAAAAAATATATTTTTTTATATTATAATAAAACAACAGATGTTTTGTGTGAATATCAAGAACTGATTAGCTAACGAGTTTCGTTGTTTTAATTTATACCCCGTGAATCTTTCGAGTCCGAACTGCCGGTTCGGACTGGAAAAATCCACCAAAATATGCAAGTCTGGACCAATTTTTACAGCTCGACAAGTTTTCACGTTTATAGAAAAGCTTGGCGATTTACGAATACTGCATAATATTCGGATTTGGTTTAAAAAAATGCAATTCTTTATTTACAAAAAATGTTAAATATTAACAAAAATTTAAAATAAGGGTTTAATTGTTAATAAACAATTTTATTTAATATCGCTCGACCAGTATAGTTGTTTATTGTTTGTTTTTAATCTTGCAATAGCTTTTTGAACTACTTCTACTCAACCGATTCTTACAAAGCTTTCCGCACATATTTTAGGTTTCCAAGAAAATATTATATTATCATATTTTATGTTTAACCCCACAGTATCAACCCCTGAGCGAGGGTGAGAGCTGCCCTTAAAAATTTTAAATTAAAAGGAGATCAAGTGATACCTCGTTTTAAAGGTATTTTTATCATTTAATGTTTCAGTCGTAGAGTAGAGGTAGTTCTAGTCAAGTGAAAAACTAAGAACCAAAAAATAGAAAGTATAGGTAAAAATATTTCTGAGATATCCTGACCTCTGGAACATTTAACAATTAAAAATAAAAACGTGGGGGGCAAGTTCGCTAAAAAAATATTTTAACCTACATCCCACATTTTAAATTAATTGTTAATTTTTAAAGAGGTTAGAATCTTTAGAAAGTCTCATAATGTGTCCTAATAATTATTTTCCCGTTTTTAGTGCACCAGATTTTATTTAAAGAAGTAGTTTAACTTACATATAAATATTGATAAAATTATTAATTTCATCTCTAAGTGTTTAATAAAACCTTAAGTTAAAACTGTATGAAAATTTAATATGTCGTAGCACCAAAATAAATATTTCATATTTCTTACATTGGGCCGTGTGAATAAAAACAAGTGAACGCTTTTACCCTTCAATCCGAAAGTTAATACTTGTTAATCCTTAACAAACTAAATGTGGCCACTAAGTATTTGCTTGAAACTTGACAAGTAAAGGCATTTACTTATTTTTATTCACCCTGCGCATTATTATTTAAAAAAAATTTTTTTTTGACAAACTTTCGGTTTGGCGCCCCTTTGAAGTGACGCCCGGTTATGGGGGGCCTGACTGTGACAGTCTGTATATGGATGATACAATTATAATATAAGTGTACTTATATACTTTTTCTACTCAATGTTTTAAATCAGAGCTGAATTATCAATACTTCTCTATACAGGTTGACCCAAATGAAGTGTCCACCATTGCTAACTATGTTATAACTGAAGATACGAAATTGGTTATATTACCAAAGTTGCTGTTATTACTGGAGATGAAAAATTGGTTACACTACCAAAGTTGCAGTGATTTTAAAACTATTAAAACCCTGTGAACAAAAAAACAATTGAAAATCGTATTCTCCAGATAGGTACTGATCAAAATTGACATTTTTTTTTAAATGGACACTTAATTTGGATCAGCCCGTATATCTCCAAACGTTTCAAATCCTTTCCCGGATTTTTGGGAGCGAAATAAGAAGAGTTCTCTGGCCTCTGGCCACTTAAATATAAAATAATCGTATATAACCTTGTTGAGGTATAAATTCATAGTTTCAAAGTTCAAAGTCTGAATTCAGAGTTTAAATTCTGAATTCAGAGGAGTTTAAAGTCTGAATTCAGTTTAAAGTCTGAATTAAAAAAAAATAATCATGGCCCTTCTACGGCTTCGTAAAAATTAGTTATAAACATATGAGTAACTAAATAAGAGGGTTTTATTCGGTGTATTCTGTCGGCAGCAGAGGCAGAGTAACCGCCATCTGTAGCTGGTGCAGCAAACGACACACTCGGAAACACAGACCATAAAATAATTAAGGAAACTGCATTGGAAAACACAATTAGAGTAACCATTAATTCTACTTTCTAATAGATGTCGCTGCACCATAATGGCGGTAAATTTAAACGTAACAAAATACACAAAGAATAAAAAATGTTTCATAAGTAATAGATCACAAAACAGCTATTAATAATTTAAGTTAATAATTGAAATTATCGTGAACCATTAACAGCTGTTCCATGACCCATTACTTATGAAACACTTATCACATGGTTAAATGAAAAAGTTAAAGCAGTGATACTTAAATGTGTGACAAATATACAAATTCATTTTGTTATGAATTCGAAAATATTTAAGTATAAAAAAAATGTATAGGGACACTCTTGTAACAATTATTTTTTAAAGAAACCATTAAAAACTGCAAATTTTAAAGAATTTGAAAGAATTATTTACCTGCCTTTATGTAAAATGCATTGCACAGTGACGACAAAAGTTATGGTTAGATACATTTGTTTCGAATTAATTGGTTTTCATCAGTACGATGTAATATACTACACTTATAGCACTTATGGCAAATAACAATTTTAAACATATGCATTTCGTTTTTTTAAAAGGTGGAGGTGAAAAATCATCCTAAATTGAAGTTTGGCAGCTCGTACTCCGAAAATTCTGTAATGTTACTTTAACAAATTATTTGGCTGAATGTTGGATACTATCCGAGGATTCCGATGTGATGTTATTACAATTAATACTTAGGTGAACTTGTAGTTGATCCTAAAAATAATGTTGGCACAGCTAGGGTTACCAGATCTATTTCATGACAGAAAGGACGTACTCAGGAAATATCTACTCTAAAAAAAAACGACGGAATCAGGAAATATGGAGAGGAAATCACGATTTTTCCAGGAAACCCGGAGAAATGACAACCCGGAGCCCGAAGATGTACCATCAAAATCCGAAGACCCCGGGTCAAACCCGGAGATCTGGCAACCCTAGGCACAGCACTTTCTATTACTGTTTTTTTTAAATATTTTTTACTCAAAATAGTCTTCACAAAAATAATGATGTGTTTGTCGATGAGTAAATTCTGATGTACATAATTTTCGAACTGATTCTATCCATAGTAATTGTCTGTCTTTTGTAATTCTAAAAAAACTTTTATTTCTATAGAACGTATTACAGATATTCATATAGTAAGAAATGCTTTTGCCAATTTGGAGGGCAACATTGACATTTAGTTCTACCAGGTAAACTCATTTTGGAAAAAAAAAACTAATAAAAAACAGTAAGGCAGTTCAAGACGATTGATTCAATAAATCCCTTATTATATTAATCTAAAATAAAACAAATTTATTAATGCATAAAACGCGGCAACCTACTTGAAGTTCTGAAGATAAACTATAACCTCAAACCTCAAACATTCTACGTTGATTGAAATATTTCAATCAACGCATTTTATTTCTGTTGATTGAAAGATCGGAAATACAGATTCGATCTGTGGTTGTAGATTTCTGTTTAACAATTTCTATAAAGGACAATGTTTTGTTGCACCACTATGAGATGGCCTCAGTGAATGCATGCTCCGTCCCCCCTATCCAATAAGTTCCTCTTATTTATTTACTCTTATGGTTATAAATATTGAGTTAGAAAAAACAAGAATTTAAAATAGGTTACCTACCGAACAAATATTGTAAATAAATCATCGAGACTAAAGTAATGTCTAGAGTTATATTCTTATGCTAAAATCACAACTGAGTTATACATATATAATATTTTCAAAGGAATAGTTGACGAGAAAAAGAAATTTATAACCATATAAAAAAAAACTAAAAACTTCTAACAATTTTGTGAATTTTATATCGACTGCGTAACTCTGAAGTCTATTGGTTTAATTCATCATCAACTTTTATATTTTTCTCCAATTCACTATCATTTCTTATGTGGTGCATTTCCTTTACAAAATCCTCATTAGTTAAAAATGCACCATATGGTTGTTGAAACCCAGAGCAACTAAAATTAAGAGGTTTATTTTGTTTAATAGGCTTCTTTAGCAGCTCCTCAATGGAATATGGATTTTTCTTTTTACCATCTTGTTTTATAGTCTCCGTTTTTGTTATATCTTCTCTATTATTAGCTGTGTTTTCATGATTCAATGACAAACGTGAATTTTTGGTATTACTGGGATGGTAAGGAATGATTAAATTAGACCAGGAGTGTGAGGTAGACAGTTCCATTGGTGAAGTAGTGGTTATATGTAGTTGGTGTTGAAGTGCGGCAAGTCTAGTACTGGTATTATATGAAGGATCCGGTACGGGAAAATATGGTAATGCACTGTTTAGTTCGGGTGAATTTTTCGTATAGAGGTCCCCTCTCATTATGGTCTCTGAAACAAAAGATTTATTTTATTGAAAAATATTTTTTATCAAATGTGAAACATTTTTCAGTTTCAGTTCAATTGTTCGAGTGAATATAGCAGTAGATGCAGGCGACTATATTTGTTAGTAACAGTGTAAGGAATCAAGGAAATATTAACACAGAAATGTCCCCGATCTATTCAAAATACTCTACCTTCTGTCATTAACAGATTAGAAATATATTATAATTTCTAGTAGAAAATTTACTTAAAACGGTTTTTTTAGTTTCCATTCAGTGGGTAAAACGCTGCTGAATTCCATAAATTACACAGTTTTTGACCTCTATAGGTCATATCGAATGGTTAAAGCCGTCTAATGTGCGCCAATTTGCCTATTTATAATAATAAAAATAATAATAATAATAATAATAATAATAATAATAATCAACAAGAACAACAACAACAAGAACAACAACAAGAACAACAACAACAACAAGAACAACAACAACAACAAAATAAACAACAAGAACAACAACAACAAGAACAACAACAACAACAACAACAACAACAACAACAACAACAACAACAACAACAACAACAACAACAACAACAACAACAACAACAACAACAACAACAACAACAACAACAACAACAACAACAACAACAACAACAACAACAACAACAACAACAACAACAACAACAACAACAACAACAACAACAACAACAACAACAACAACAACAACAACAACAACAACAACAACAACAACAACAACAACAACAACAACAACAACAACAACAACAACAACAACAACAACAACAACAACAACAACAACAACAACAACAACAACAACAACAACAACAACAACAACAACAACAACAACAACAACAACAACAACAACAACAACAACAACAACAACAACAACAACAACAACAACAACAACAACAACAACAACAACAACAACAACAACAACAACAACAACAACAACAACAACAACAACAACAACAACAACAACAACAACAACAACAACAACAACAACAACAACAACAACAACAACAACAACAACAACAACAACAACAACAACAACAACAACAACAACAACAACAACAACAACAACAACAACAACAACAACAACAACAACAACAACAACAACAACAACAACAACAACAACAACAACAACAACAACAACAACAACAACAACAACAACAACAACAACAACAACAACAACAACAACAACAACAACAACAACAACAACAACAACAACAACAACAACAACAACAACAACAACAACAACAACAACAACAACAACAACAACAACAACAACAACAACAACAACAACAACAACAACAACAACAACAACAACAACAACAACAACAACAACAACAACAACAACAACAACAACAACAACAACAACAACAACAACAACAACAACAACAACAACAACAACAACAACAACAACAACAACAACAANTGACGATGACGATGACGATGACGACGACGATGACGATGACGATGACGATGACGATGACGATGATGATGATGATGATGAGCAGGTTAAAAATAAACAAATACAATAAATAGAGCAATAAAAAGGACAAGAATGGACACAAAACACAATTAAATACAGTTGAAACCTACATTCATCAAAAAGTACCAAATCAGAAAAAAGTACATTATTTTATAACATAGAATAATAATAATTTATTTCTTCCTTTTAGACATGAACAACATGTATAGGAATAGTCACACAAACACAAACATAAATTATATTGAAGGACAGAACTCTATTGCGAAATATAAACACTTATTATTATTGTTTCAATTTTGTTTTGAATAAAAACTCATTATTTACATTTTTCAGTTCCATAGGCAAACAATTAAATATTTTAGGCCCTACAAAGTTTGGAGAACGAGTACTTAAATTTAATTGTGCAAATGGCACATGAAAATTCTGTCTGGTATTGACATTGTGATACTCGTTATTTATCACAAATTTGCTTTTGTGTTTAAATATGTATACACATATTTCAAAAATATAAATGCCTGGCAACGTGAGAATTCTATAATGTTTAAATATATTTCTACATGAATGAGTACTTGAAACACCAAACATACATCTTAAAACACGTTTCTGCGCAACAGTTGCGGCTCGTGACATTGAGAATAGGTGAAACATATTCATTGATTCACTAAAAAGAAAAAAAAAAAGCGTCGCAGGCGAAAATTTTCAAATTTTCAAGGTCAAACGTTTTTAAATGAAACTTGAAATTTTTAGTTGCATTTGCAATATTACCGAAAAACTGGCGCTTGCAAAAAGGATTTTCATTTAGATTTTATAAATAATAGAAATATTAGTTCGGCATGTGTACTTGCGAACCTTACCGCACACCGTATACAGGGTCGGAAAGTCCCCATGATTCATCGGCCGTTACGTGAGAGCAATAAAGAAAATCCTAGAATTCCGTGCGATAGAGAAAGATGGCTATAATGAAGGCGTCTAATAGTCACCGCCCATTTCGCCCTTCCACAAATAACATCCACATCTTATTTGTGGAAGGGCGAAATGGGCGGTGACTATTAGACGCCTTCATTATAGCTATCTTTCTCTATCGCACGGATTTCTATTACTATCTATTATCGCTCTCACGTAACGGTCGATGAACCATGGGAACTTTCCGACCCTGTATGTTCTAAAGCTTCGTGGTTACGACAGCCTCGCGTGACGTTCCCAAAATTCTCAAATCCCTCCTTATTCCACCCACCCAACTTTACACCGACAATTAAACACGGCATAGAGAAAAATTTTTTTAAATAAACACTTCCACACAACCACTTATACTCCGAATACAATTCACTCCGAAACTTCCGAACGTACACTTTGTCTTTTAACTTTCCCTTTTTTTCCACATCGAGAGAAGGCACAGGTCTCATGTACTTTAAAAAATTTATTTTGTCTTCAATTTACCATCTGGAAAATGGCGTTTCCAATAAAATACACACTGGATCATACATAGGAAACATTTCTACAATTATTGATACAAAAATATTAATAAAGAACCGAAATAATCGTACACTGGGCCATGTATCATATAAACTGTTTAGGGCAGGCGATGGGCAATGACAATGCTGCTTCAATTTCCGCGTCACTCGTTCCCCCACGCCGTAGATTACTCACGTGTTGGCCGCCTCGTTGCCATGACAACCGCCGTAAACACGTTACGAAGAGAAGCGGAATACAGACTGATTTCGATCCGCATCACTTGCTTATATTATACGTTGTATGGTACGAGATTGATGTTCGCGCTCAACGAAGGCAATGTTTTTTTAGAAGGCGTCACCGCGCAACTATTATATTTATTTCTCCATATAAAACAAATAAACACAATACATTTTCAATATAGAATTATATCTAAATTATAAAATTTATATAAAAATAAAAATAATTTTAAATTACACAGTCAAACGGAAATTTTAAGTGGAGCGGTGCGTCACGTGCGTCACCTGGCGAGCCGCCACTGCTGCGCAATAAAAACATGGGACGAGAGAGTTGAATTACCCCAGAAACAAACACCACATCTCAATCGGGATTCAACTTGGGCATAATATAAACAAAGGAGTTGATCGGTACTTAGGACTGTTCTAATATTTCGAATTAAATAAGTTATTGAAGACAATTTTGATATTATATTTTTACAGTAACATTTCCAGTTAAGGTTTGTGTCCAAATTTAGACCTAAAAATTTTACTGTCACAGAATCAGTAGGTAGAGAACTACTATTAATATTCAAATTTAATGTTTCACAGTTTCTATTTTGAGTAGTGCAGAATCGAAGTGCTTGAGTTTTATCAATATTAAAATGTAATGAATTTTGGGCAAACCAGTTACTTAAGTTGTTCAATAAAATATCACATTCAAGTTTTAAGGTTCGATTTGACTTATTAGATATTACTAAAGACGTATCATCAGCGTACATGGTAAAATGAGTATTAGGTGAGAGAGTATCGATATCATTTGTATATAGTAAAAATAACACAGGGCCTAAAACAGATCCCTGTGGTACACCCAACGTTACCAAAGAGCATTCCGAGTTATATTTACCACAAACATTCTGATTATTATAATTTATGCTTACAAATTGCTTCCTATTTTCAACAAAAGTAATGATCCAATTTAATGCGGGTCCTCGAATACCGTAGTTATTTAATTTCGATATTAAAATTTCATGATTAACACAATCGAATGCCCTGCTGAGATCGCAAAAGATCCCAACAGGACACTCGCCGTTTTCCAAAAAGTTTAAAATTTTCTCATATAATGGGTGTACAGCTGCAGTCGTAGATTTGCACGAAATCCATGCTGATTGTCGGTGAGAATACGGAATTTTTTGATAAAAGTAAGTAGTCGCTCAAGAAAGCAATATTCAAATATTTTAGAAAATCCCTGAGGCACGGATATAGGTCTATAATAGTTATCCAAAGACATCGGATTATTCTTTTTGAAAACTGGAACAATTTTTCCTAGTATTAGAATTTCTGGAAATGTACCTGTTTCAAATGATAAATTTACAAGATATTTATGGGGAGAAATAATAAATCGAGTGACTCTCTTAATAAGAAACATAGGAATGTCATCAGCTCCTGATGCATTCTTACTTTTTAACTTATCTGTTAATAAGAGCAACAATTCGTCTGTTGCGAAGGGAGATAAAGATAAGGAGTTTATTTGTGATGCCGATTTGCCCATGGAAGGTAAATTACTGACTGTTGGTATGTGATTAATAATACTTAAAGGAAATGTAACAAAATAATCGTTAAATAAAGATGCTACAGTATTAGAATTCTCATGTAAAATACCGTCTTTGTTGATTAAAATATTACCATTTTTGTTCTTTTTATTACATAAATTGGACTTAATACTCCAAGCAGTTCGAGATTTATTATCGGAATTAACAATCTTTCTTTGATAATAGGTAATTTCTTTTAGTATTCATGATTAATAGCTGATGATTCAGGAATACTTTTTTGTAAAATAAAGAATTCTTTCAAATACAAACTATAGAAATTCTTACTTCATTATTAACCCATTCTTTGTTAACATCTCTACTAATATAAATCTTTCGAAGCGGAAAATATACTTCAAAATAATGACGAAAAATATCGTAAAAATAATTAAACGCAACGTTAATAATTTTTAGGTCATACAAATTTCCCCAGCCTTGGTTACAGAGAGCAGTAACAAAATTTAATATACAATGTTCACTAAAATTTCTTCTGAAAAATGATAAACTATTGCTGCTTACCTCCACAATACTTAACTCAAACAAAACAGAACGATGATCAGATATAGTATTGTCAAAAATACCGCACAACCGTTACCACCGTCGGTGGTAACGGCACAACCCCTCTGATTCAAAATTAATAAAAATATGATCAATAGTAGTGAGGCTGGTGTTTGTCACGCGGGTAGGCCACTTCACAATACCATTTAAATTAAAACATCTTAAAAGGTTACATAAAACAATAAAATCTTTTGAATTTGTTATGTTGTATGAATCTACATTGAAATCTCCACATATAACAACATTAATATTAGGTTTACATAAATAATTTAAAACATTTACGGGTTTACGTTGAAGTGAGTCGGACGTGCTTCCAATCGCTCTGTGTAACATATTCAATATTTGCGTTGTAGTGGATTTATTGTGTGCTCTCGTTTTTTTTCTGGCGGAGTTCTTGCAATTGCTCCGAGTTTTTGTCTGGCGCTAGCCGCCGACTAAATATACATACTGATGTCCAGCTGTGGTAAATGTAAATATAAAAAAAATGATGGACTGGTTGGGTGTGAAGGTCCTTGTCAAAAATGGTTCCATTTCTCCTGTGTTCAAATGACCGAAGCTGAATTCAATTTTGTGCAGAAGTGCAGAAATTTGTTATATCTCTGCGATGCATGCAAGCTGAAATGTGATGTCACAGTTAAGACGGACGTCGCAAGAATTGATTCTACACTTATATCCATGAATGATAAAATCGCCCAGCTTACTTCTTCTGTTGATAGTAAATTTACCGAAATCTCAGCATTTTTCCAAAGTTCTCTCGATGCAAAGATTTCTGATTTAAATACTGACATCCATGCTCTAAAACACGATTTGCAGAATACTCTGGTTAAAACCCAACTTCCATCTAATTCCATTAAGCCTAAACTGTCCTACTCTGCTGTTGTTGAGAATAAAGCTAGCGTTATTGTGAAGCCTAAAAACAAACAAAATGTAAGTGCGACCAAGAGTGATGTACTGAAGTCCATCGACCCTGTTGCATCTAATATTAGTCTTACCAATGTTAAAAATGCTAGAGATGGTGGCATTATTGTTAGTTGTTCTACTTCCGGAGACTGTGATAGGTTCAAGAATTTGGCCGGTGATACATTATCCAATAAGTATGATGTTAAAGAAATTGCTGCCTTACACCCTAGGATTAAAATTGTTGGCATTTCTGAACGTTTTGATGATCTTTCGCTGACAAACTTTATTAAGAGTCAAAATAGTAATGTTTTTAACCAAAACAGTGTGTTTAACCTGTTAAATGTTGCTCCTTTAAAGAAAAATAAAAATTTGTACCAGGCGTCTTATCAGGTCGATCGAATTACTTATGGTAGAATTATGGATGAGGGTAAGTTGTTAGTTGGTTACGATTATTGTATTGTATTCGATGCCATTGAGCTGCGCCGATGTTTTAAATGTAGTGGATTTCACCATTTTGCAGACAAGTGTAAGTCTAAAGATTATATTTGTCCACGTTGTGCCCAAAACCATCCACTGAAGGAATGTAAGTCTGAAGTTCTCTGCTGTGCTAACTGTTATAACTTAAAAAAAAAGAAAAGACGCTAAATATTCTGGTATTGATATACATCATGCAGTCTGGGATAGTCAGTGTGTAGCTTACCAACAAACTTTAGATATATTTAGATCCAACATATTGGAGCCGCGGTAGCAATCAATGTCACCTACCCAGTTAATAACTCATGCTAGTCAATATCTTACATGTTACTACCAGAATGTTCGTGGACTGCGTACCAAAACTGAGCGACTCTTTATCTCATCGACTGCTGCTACTGAATATGACATTATTGCATTTACTGAATCATGGTTGAATAGCAGTTTTGTGGACTCGGAGCTATTCGATGTTGTCGTTTATGATGTTTTTCGGTGTGATCGGAGATATGATTGTACCAATACAAGTAGAGGAGGGGGGG
>NW_019416992.1:156770-161566 GCF_000390285.2 Anoplophora glabripennis | reverse complement strand
GAGAATTCAGGAATACTTTTTTGTAAAATAAAGAGTTCTTTCAAATGCAAACTAGAAATTCTTACTTCATCATTAACCCATTGTTTGTTAACATCTCTACTAATATAAGTCTTTCGAAGCGGAAAATATACTTCAAAATAATGACGAAAAATATCGTAAAAATAAGTAAATGCAACGTTAATATTTTTTAGGTCATACAAATTTCCCCAGTCTTCGTTACAGAGAGCAGTAACAAAATTTAATATACAATGTTCACTAAAATTTCTTCTGAAAAATGATACACTATTGCTGCTTATCTCCACTATACTTAACTCAAAGAAAACAGAACGATGATCAGATATAGTATTGTCAAAAACACCGCACAACCCCTCTGATTCAAAATTAATAAAAATATGATCAATAGTAGTGAGGCTGGTGTTTGTCTCGCGGGTAGGCCACTTCACAATACCACTTAAATTAAAACATCCTAAAAGGTTACATAAAGCAATAAAATCTTTTGAATTTGTTATGTTGTATGAATCTACATTGAAATCTCCACATAAAACAACATTAATATTAGGTTTACATAAATAATTTAAAACATCAGTCAATTTTTTAAAAAACAAGTTCAGATCTCCCGAAGGAGATCTGTAACAATTTATTATTAGAATATTTACTTCTTTATTTAACCATTGTACAGCGCACGCTTCAAAATGTTTTTCTACACAATAAGATTTTAAGTGAATGGTTTTCATATTTCTATTATTTCTGACCCAAATAGCAACATCACCTCCTTTCAAAAAACTTCGGAAATAAAAACTTTCTAGTTTAAAACCATTAATGTGTACTGATTGAATCATTATTCTCATATGTTTCCTTAAAACATAAAAATTTCAAATTACTAAAATCACATATGTCTAAATACAAATTATCAATTTTACTAGAATTTAAACTTTGCGCATTAAGTAACAAAATATTAGGATTAAATATTATACTTGTGTGCCCTCCATTTTCTTCCGCATTACTAAAAAACGCTGGATGCAAGCTCCCGTTGGCTAGAATGCAGGATCCATAGCTTTCTTGAAACTATCCTCTAGAACAGTTAGTCTTTATAAGATGTGTACAACTCTGGATTTTTAGGCTGTATCGCTTGACATATCACTTCAGGAAAATTAGGTTTTAGAAAATCGGTCAACTTTGCAGCTGCTGTTTGAGTAGGACTGTCTGCTGACAGAACCAAAACAGTTCAAAATAGTTACCCAAGTGTATTGTCAGTATGTCTTGGCGTAGATGTTCTTATGAACGGAATGGTCAACTAATTTGAACCGTCCTAGAACCGTCCTCTGTCGGAACCAAAACAAAGCTCATATTTACGTTCCTTCAATTTGTTAAGCATGTTTGAGAGGAGACTTATTCATTTTGCCAGTTTTATACTCAACATTTTAAAGAATAACAAACCTACATATTTATGTGAAAAAATAAAATGGAGATCTGAAACATACTAAAAATTTGAGATCACTGAGTAGCAAAGCGTGTATTCGTTCCCATAAAACGAATGAAAAATTTAAAAAGTCGTTTTCGTATTTAGCTTCTTATGTTATTAATAATTTACCCCTCCAGTATCACAATTTGTCAATAACAACCGTTAAACATATGATGAAGTAAAAAAACAAGATGGCGCCGACTACAAGCAGCGGTACCGGTGTTGTGTGCAAAAGATGTAATAAAAACGTTATAAGTGGATTGAAATGTGAAAATTGTCCTAACTATTTTCTTATAAGCTGTGTCAAATTAAATATTAATGTGAAATTTGTGTCTGATGGATGACAGGATAATGTGTTGTGAATGTCCAGCTAATTGCAACAGTGAATCGCCGTTTTTCGATGCCAAAGAAGATTTTATTAGTATTGACAGTAAGATTGATTTAAAAATGTTTAATTATGTTATTAAACAAAAGGACATAATAATTCAAGAATTACGAGATAAAATTCAGTTGTTGAATGACCATATTAATATTTTACGTAAGTATTATTCTAATTCTAATAACGAAGGGTTGCAAAAACCTAATCTCGATCACCAAATAAGCAACGTAGTTGAAACAGAAAAAGTGTCTAAGAAAAGTAAATGTAAAAACTCTGTTGATAAAGGAGAGGCGAAAGTAAATAAACAAACCGTTAAAGGCGGATATAAGCAACCTAATGTAGTAACGAAAGAAATTTTGGCTTCCATTTTAATGCACGTGGAGAGCCAACTAAAACTTCGTGACTGTAATAATATAGCAAATGACAATGGCCAGTCTTCACATTCGCCATCTACACAAAAAACTGACGAATGGAGAAATGTGGTTAGGAAACATAGAAAAAAGCGAGCTGTTATAGTGGGAAATAATACTACTAGTATATTTATAAAGGGTGTTCCTAGAACTGTTGACCTCATGTTTATAGACTTGATACTCAAACAGCAGCTGCAAAGTTGACCGATTTTCTAAAACCTAATTTTCCTGAAGTGATATGTCAAGCGATACAGCCTAAAAATCCAGAATTGTACACATCTTATAAAGTAACTGTTCTGGAGGATAGTTTCAAGAAAGCTATGGATCCTGCATTCTAGCCAACGGGAGATCCAGCGTTTTTTAGTAATGCGGAAGAAAATGGAGGGCACACGAGTATAATATTTAATCCTAATATTTTGTTACTTAATGCGCAAAGTTTAAATTCTAGTAAAATTGATAATTTGTATTTAGACATATGTGATTTTAGTAATTTGAAATTTTTATGTTTTAACGAAACATAGGAGAATAATGATTCAATCAGTACACATTAATGGTTTTAACCTAGAAAGTTTTTATTCCCGAAACAAGCCAAAACAAGATAACGGTTACATGATTCGAAAAAGATAACGATGAATCAAAAGTCAGGCCAAAATTTTTAACAACAGGAATATTTTCATTGTTAGTTACAACGGGAAAGTTATCCAGACCTCGCAATTGAGTTGATGTTCCAAACAGAATGTTTTGACTTTTATTAGGATTAACTAATAAAGTATTTTTTATGGTCCAGTCATGAATTAATTGTAAGTCATTATTAATAACTGTTGTGGCAATATTTAAATTAGAAGGCTTAAAACTATAAAGGAGTTGTAGATCGTCAGCATACATATTTAGTTTACAATTCAAAGGAATTCTCGATAAATCCGCTGTAAATATGTTGAACAAAAGTGGTCTTAATATAGATTAGATATATAGTGTTCCCTGAGGAACACCAGAACCAACTGATCTATAAGGTGATGTTAGTAGGTATCGAGGAATCTATTTAATCTAAACCAGCACAATATATTGCTAGACATACAATAGTAATGAAGTTTAGCAATAAGGCAATTGATGTCAATTGAGTCAAATGCCTTAGTCATATCAAGTAAAGTTAGAGACGAAATCAGAGAATTGTCGATAGATGTCATCAGTTACATTAGCCAATAAAGTTGAAGAACTAATTCCCTTCTGAAAACCTCATTGATTTATACGAATTATTGAATTTTCAAAACAATATTTAAACAATTGATCAAAAATAAGCAGCAATCTTAAGAGGAATAGAGAACATACTAATTGGACGCAGATCTTTCAACTGTTTTGGATTTTTCTTTTTTGGTAATGGTCTAATACAAGCAACTTTCCATTGTTCCGGTAACTGACCAATCTCTGATGAAAAATTTATTAGTTAAATTTAGTGTGTAAGTGGGGCCGATACCCATCTAAACGACAACTGAAGCATTTTGCCAGAAATACCATCTGAACCCATTGTATGAGATTTTTGTTTCATAATAAGATCTTGAATTTTATTAATAATAATATATTTCTTGAATTTATAAAGACATAATATGTAGGTATGGTGTTATTTTTTATGTCCGCACTACCTTAAATATACACATTAATTTTTTTGTTCGTATGCCTATGCCGCTCTAATTTATATTCTATAATGGTAAGTTTTTGCGTCTTGTCAAATTTTGAGAAAAAGTTTATATGAACATGCAAAAAAATATGATGACCGTACCAAGGATATAAAAAGACGTCTCTGAGTATAATATTTAAGGAGTCGGGATAATCTTAAGGGCGCCATATTATTGAAATAGTGTTTTCCACAAAGACAAATAATTTCAATCATTTATTAACTGAATAATCTAAAGCTTATCAAATAATAGGAATGTTATTTCATGCCATCTGGGTATTTTCAAAGACACCGCAGCAAAACGAATAAACAGGTGCAAAAAACGATCAAACCATTAAGGTTTTAGGTACAGAAATCTACGAAAATACTAACTTTATTATATATAAAGCCAAAAATTAGACGGCTGTCTAAGTTAAAAACCAAATTTCTTTCTTAGACGGGGATGCAGCCAAGGATAAAAAAAAGTTACACTCTTTTAAATTTTCAAGCTTTCGAAACTATATTTTGTTTCTTCATCAGGAAAAAACTACAATAAAATACAAGTTGAAGTTTTCTTAAAATTAGTCAATTAAAAAATTACTTACTATGCGAGAATTACATAGAAGTTAGCCAACATGGTACACCTACCGCGGACATAGGTCGTTAATACAAATAATTAAAAACATCACAGGTTAAAAACAGAAAATTGTACAAATCAAAAATTTTTAAAATTCATTACTAATGCAGACTAGAGCCGAAATCAAACAAAATGAACAAGTCGCCTGTCTTTTAGGTACGAATATCAGATAAGGAGGAAAAAAGTGAAAAAATATTAAAGTTTTTGTTCCCTTAATACTTATGCGGAGAACGGGGAAACTCTACCAAAAATTTTTAAAC
>NW_019416992.1:110494-156320 GCF_000390285.2 Anoplophora glabripennis | reverse complement strand
TTTACGGGATGTACATTTTTTACTTTGTTGTCTTTATGAGACTGAAATTGCCAAGACTGAATTTCTTCCAACATATCATTCCAAAATGTAATATGTGCTGATTTCTTAGTAATAGATGACTTTAAAAAACTGCAATTATTTAGCTGAATGATACGAGAATTTAAACTATCAAAAAGATCATTAATATCATTCGCAAACTCTGCTGTATGAATAGCCTCAGCAGGTATGCCAGTAGTGGGGTTACTCACCATTGCCTCAACTTCATGAGCTACAGATGCACTTAACGTTTGTGCTGGAATTTTTACTTTCATTTTAACATTACTACGATTTAATTCGAAATAATGGTCATGTATCTTTCGTAAACCTTGGAAGCGTCTAGATTTATCAATTTCATAACATTTTACTGTATTTGAATTTTGCTGTTTTATTATGCGAAAATTTAATATTATTGTTATATAAAGCATTTCTGGTCTTTTTATGCAAATGAGGAGCGTCAAAAATGGGAATAATTTCCTCGCCATTAACATTAAAAGTGGATTTATTTGATGACTCAGAAACTAACTGTCTGATAGCTGATCTATTAGTGGAACCTTGATCACAAACTGTACAATTAATTTTGAATCCACAACACTGCAATGCGGAAATTATTTCAGTTAACAAAATCTGTAGATCCTTTGTATTTATGACATCTTTTGTGAAATAATTCAAGATAGGTTGCTTCCAATGTTTACTAATATTTTGTACCAAAAACACTAGAGCATGATTTGCTACCTCATTTTGTCTACCCAGGGACCCAAGATGGACATATCCCGTTATTTGATCTTTACAAGTGTCATAATCTAGACCAACAGACAGAGCTATTTCATCAAATACTAAACAACAAACTTTATATCTTGTAATCATTTTACTATCATGTTTTGATAATTTACGTAACAACTTTTCATTTATCCCAACATTTAAAGGTATTTGGCCTAAATATTTCCTTATGGAAGATTTAGAGGGCAGCACAAAAAATTTTTGTAAAAACCTGTAGCACCTTGACTCACGTTTGTAAATCGCTAAAGCAAGTGCTTTATTTTCTGAATTATAGATAGGTCATTTTTTTCACAATTTTTAATTTGTGACTCAATAAATTTTACTCCTACTGGATCAAGATGTCGACTTAATTTTGCAAATAAATTAGAATAGGTGATACTACGAACATGAGCCAAATTACTTTTACATTTTAATAGTTTCTTTTTTAATTTCAAAATCTGTTGTTTATTATTTGACTGAAAAGATGTGCAGCTTTGACAAAATGAGATATCAAGTGAGGTACTTACATGACCAGTATTTGATTCCGCTTAATTCAACTTGCTATCAGTAATATCAGTAATGGCCCTAGTGCTCGCAGTAGCGCTTATAGGAAATAACATTTTTGAATATATGTATTTCGGTTTTTTAAAAGGTGGAGGTGAAAAATCATCCGAAATTGAAGTTTGGCAGCTCGTATTCTGAAAATTCTGTAATGTTACGTTAACATTAACAAATTGTTTTGCTGAATATTGGATACTATCCGAGAATTCCAAGGTGATATTATTACAATTAATATATGAACTTGTAGTTGATCTTAAAAATAATGTTGGCACAGCATTTCTGTTGAGACTATTCCTATCACTGCTTTTAAAACATTTTAACTCAAAATGGTCTTCACAAAAATAATGATCTGTGTTTGTCGGAGCAAAGTCTGATTTACATAATTTTCGAAGTGATTCTATCCACAGTAATTGTCTGTCTTTTGTAATTTTGAAAAAACTTTTATTTCTATAGGACGCTTTACAGACATTCATATAGTAAGTGCTTTTGCAATTTGAAGCACAACATTGACGTGTAGTTCTACCAGGTAAACTCATTTTGAATAAAAATACAGTAGTAAGGCAGTTCAGATGACTAATTCAATAAATCCTTTATTACATTAATCTAAAACAAAACAAATTTATTAATGCACAAAACGCGGCAACCTACCTGAACTGAAGATAAACTATAACCTCAAATCTCCAACATTCTACGTTGATTGAAATATTTCAGTCAACGCATTCTATTTCTGTTGATTGAAAGCTTGGAAATACAGATTCGATCTGTGGTTGCAGATTTCTGTTTAACAATTTCCTTAAAGGACAACGTTTTGCTACAACAACATGAGATGGCCTCAGTGAATGCATGTTCGATCCGCCCTATCCAATAAAAGCCTTATATTTAGTTACTCTTATGGTTTGCGAGATACAGATGGTCAAAGGTCATGTGAAGTCAGTATGAGACTTAACGGCAAGTCAGTTGATGGGTAGAAGACGCTTCTTTGTAAAAGAAGTCCTACGTAAAAGTTGTTGTGTTTGGGATGAGGCACCTTAACGTGGTCTTGGTCAAGGGCAAAGGTCATTTGAAAGTCAACGCGAAATGATTCATACGGGAATTTTTCTTGTTCATTGCTGCACCTTTTGGTCTTTTGAAAAAAAGCCATCCATATCATAAAATCCAGAAATAGCTAGATTTTAAGATATAGAAATGTCATACGAAGCCACTGTTGAGACTGACGGCAAGTCAGTTGATTGGTAGAAAAAGCGTCTTGGTAACAGAAATCTTGCACAAAAGTCATAAGTAGTAGTTTATACAGGGTGTTTCAGAAAGACCTCCCGTAAATTCAGGGGGATGAAAAATATGTCTATCTCCTCTTGTTTTCGAGATACAGAGCGACAAAATAAAATTCTTTAAATAGAATTTTTACGAAAATTTCTAAAAGGTGCGAAATATTTTTATGAAATTTGGTATTCCGGAGTTTTCAAGGACGCCAAATACGCTGGTCTAATTATTTTTTGTATATTTTATAGAGGGCGCTAGTTATCCTACATTGATATTACATTTTAAGTTCTAATTTCTAATGTACAATTTTATTTTCTAAAAATAATGTACTCTTGTTAGAACTTTCTAATGTGGACAGTTTTCGGGAGAAAATAAGTGACTATTCTCAAAGTAGGCTTATATCAAAACTTATTGATGGATGTCTCATAAACAACGCATACATTCTCAGTAATATTTTAAACTCTAATTAACTTTATATCAAAATTTTAGTGACTGTAATAAATAATAATCACATTGTCGCATTGTATATTATACACAAGTAATTTTATTAGAATTCTGTTTATGTCAAAACTCTAATTTTAATTGAATTGAAACAGAATTCAATCAACATCAACTGAATTTATTACCTGCAGTATGGTTAGGTCTAGGATGATGTAACATTTCTGGAGGATCAGGCCAAACTCCGCTGTTCCTTAGTATTCGATTGACAGAGCTTACTGAAGGTATGTTATGAGGTTCACAGATCCTTTGTGATATCAGTTGCTCTCTTATTTCCCAAGCAAACATTCCGGGATTTTCTTGTTTGAAGCGAAGGATTTTCTTCACTACGGTGGGGGTTGCAACTTGCTGAAAAATATTGAGCATTTTAATGAAATATGTAAATGTATGAAAGTGATTATCAGCACCAACAATTTATAACTATTAGGAAACATATTACATTACTAATATACATATGTATATAAAATATAACATTATGAAAAAGATTGCAGTTGGGTGATTGGTACGACTTTCTTAATTCGATAGAGGGAATTTATATTCAAAGGATACATGTACTGTGATAAACCAAATTAAAAAAATATCTTATACCTACGCAGTGCTTGTAAAAACGGCACAAGGTATAAGTTTCTGGGATCTGGGAAAGTAGCAAATATACAAAAAAGTTTAAATGAGGAAAGATGTGCGGTTTTATGATCCTTATTAAATTTTACTTTTATTTTTTAAATAAACGTCATGACTGACTAGATTTTTGGAAAAATCCGAATTCGGCCAATTCTTTCAGATGCGTGTAGCTCCGTTGCTATTTATTTTACAAAAAAAATTAAATTACAAAGTTTCAGGTTTTTGCAGTATTAATAAGAGAGTGAGACCAAATTGTTCGTGTACCCTTTCGTTTTCAAGTTATAACATAAACTTCAAGTTTTTTAAATGTAAATCATAGTTGGCTATGAGCTAGAAAAAATGACCCTTTTATGTTTTCCAACGATATACAATTTGATATTGTTATTTTGAAAAATGGGAAAACTGCAGCTGTTTTTAACTTTTCAGTTGTTCGCTGACGTAGATGGCTGTGAAAACATTCGAAATGTATATTGACAACGCTTTTAGTTACTGTAGAATTATTTGGCAGTTAATTTTCTTTTTTAAAAGTTGTTTCAATTGCCAAAGACAATGAATTTTTCAAACGAGGAAAAGCGTAAAATTATTGAGTGTTATATTCGTTCAGGAAACTTTTGACAATATTGATACGCGTTCTGTGAGAAAAGCCTCAAATTCTGTTTCAAAAAGATGTATCTTGTGCATTAATAATAACGGTGGGGTTTTTGAACAATTTCTTTAATATCTTTAAAGTAAATAATGTTCACAAAATTCTGATATTTTTTGCGTATTTCATTTACTTGCCACATAGATTTCCATCATTATGATTTAAATTTTTTATTCTTTACTTATTATTATTGATTTATTTAAAATATGCCAGTCGCACACTGCTCTGGTGCCCCGACACATACAGAGGTGCGCACATGATACCGACTTCAATTGTTCTGATTTTATTCGTTGGATTGCGTATAATTTTCACAGCCATCTACGTCAGCGAGCAACTGAAAAGTTAAAAACGGTTGCAGTTTTCTCATTTTTCAAAATAACAATACCGAATGTTATATCGTCAGAAATAATAAAAAAAGACATTTTTTTCTAGCTCATAGGTAACTATGGTTTACGTTTAAAAAACTTGAAATTTATATTATAACTTGAAAACGAAAGTGTACACGAACAATTTGATCACACTGTCTTATTAATACTGCAAAAACCTGAAACTTTGTAATTTAAATTTTTTTCGTACAATAAATAGCAACGGAGCTACACGCATCTGAAAGAATTGGCCGAACTCTATTTTTCCAAATATCTAGTCAACCATGACGTTTATTTAAAAAATAAAAGTAACAATAAGGATCATAAAACTGCACTACTTACCTCATTTAAGCTTTTTTGTATCTCTGCTACTTTCCCAGATCCTTACACTAAACATCGAAAAAAACTCACGCTGTATATTCATAAGATAATAATTGGCACTTAATATTTTTTTATTTTCTACGCCTACCTTAGTGATAGACGATCGTAATTTTGAGAGAGAACGTGTTTTGATTTCGACATGTAAGATAATTTGATTTGCCGAGAAACATTTAAAGGAAGAAATACGCAAAATAGGTACTCGTAAATATTATTTTGAGCGCTCCAACAAAATTGTCACCTAATTATACCAAAAAACTATCAAATCTATTATAGAGAAAAGCTATTTAAGATAAGAAACACATTATTATAAAGTTACGTGACATCAAGCTTATACAAGTTCGGAACGTCCCCATGCTATATCGGCCGTTACGTGAGAGAGATAAAGTAAGTCATAGAAATCCGTGCGATAGACAAGGATGGTTACATTGAAGACGTTTCATAATCTGAATAGTCACTCCCACTTCAAACCCGAAGCGGGCGGTGACTATTCAGATTATAAAACATCTTCACTACAGCCATCTTTGTCTATCGCACGGATTTCTTTACTTTACTTTGTCGCTCTCATGTAAAGGCAGATGGACCATGTGGATTTTCCAGCCCTGTATATCAAATCGAATATTATGAAATTAACTAAAAATAATATTGGATACAATATCAAAAAATACTATGCGGTAAATAACAGGGGATCTGTTTAAAGATTAGATACGTCCTCAACATTTTTTATTTTAAAACAGACCATGCGACTATTAGGGTCATCTGAAACCGAAATAATATAATTTACCAATTTTACCAATTTATGCAATACCAGTTGATAAGGTATTGTTAAAACTAATGCAGGTTTGTCGTTAGCATGATTACATTTTTCTGAAGTTCCCGTATATTATATGGGATTTTCAAAGTTTTCAATTGAATTTGATGTAATTTTGTTTAGTTTCGAATTATTCTAATAGTTACATTTCCCTGTACAAATTTTTCGCCATTTGTATGTTATCGTCTTACTTTATTGTATTAATATGACTATTTTTTATTTCTCTGTTCCACTTTTTATTAATTTATGAAAGATTTTGAGTGTGAAATAATGAAAATATTGAATTGAATTGAACTTAAAATCAAATTAATTACCAATACCTACCTGCGAGAATAATTTTCTTTCGTCCGGACTTATTAGAATACTTGCAATAATAAATCATGAATGTTATCAAATAATTCCATCAAATAATTCCATATTATCTTCACAATATGCGGAAATGGTTTGAATCTATACTTCTATATCTATACTAATATTATAAAAAGGAAAGATTTGTATTTTGCTATGTATGTTTGTTACGAATAAACTCAAAAACTACTGGACAGATTTCGATAATTCTTTCACCAATAGAATGCTACATTATCCCTGAGGCTATATTTTTTATATCCCAAAATGTTTAAAATCGATGTCCTCCCGTGCGAAGCCGGGACGGGCCGCTAGTTGTTAATGTGCTGGTGCTGGTTAAATTTCCGACGTTTATTTAACGTAATTTTAAGTAATTTTAATTAGAAACTAGCTTATTTACTTTAAAATTCCTAATTATAATTAAGCTAAAACTTTAAAATCCCGTCCAAACTGTTTGGCAGTATCTTATATAAAACATTTGGCTACTTATATCATTTAATTTTTTTCGAGGAGGTGACAACTTCTTTCAAAACAGAAACGATCTATCTTGGCGTTTTTCAAACATTTTATAGGCATTAGGAATACTGTCTATGGGATTAGATATCTGCTCAAAGTAGTTAGTTTCTAATGGGTGAGAATACCGTGAATATTAAGGACCGGGAGTTTATGGCGCGCAGGTCGTTAGGATCAGAATTCATGGAACAAATGAATCGCTAATTAAGGAGAGGTTCAATTTGGGCGAGAAGTGTGGAAAATTCTTCAAACGTCAGAATTTATATGAAAAAGGTGAGATTTTACTAATATAACACCAGCCTCCCACAGACCACCAGAGTCAAGGGCTGACGGAGGATTCTTCAAAACTCCATGAAATGTTTTCTGTTTCGAAAGCTGTGTTCATTAAATCAGCAATATATTTTCTTGCTGCAGTGAAATAAGTTCTAAATACTAATGAACACCGACCTCGTCTTGCAATGAATCTTCGAAAGGCAGCTAAAAAAGCCTAAGAACTAAGATCAGAAACTAATTATAAATGAAGAGATTTTAGGTATAGAAAAATAAACGAAAAGACACATATATACAGGGTGGTCCGAATGATTGCCTTGCATTTCCTAAAATATGAGCTCTAAAGGTTCAACCAGAATTTTTTTCCCAAAGATTAGCCGTTCTCAAATTATTCATACCAATTCATATCAATACAACCGCTTCTGGCAGACACTTCTAACCATAATATTACAAGAATATTTATGTTTATGCTTAAAAGTAATTTGTAAGCACATCAGCAAAATTCTTTACACTTTTTTCAACACCATCTGTGGGAGACCGTCCTTCTGATAAGACTTGAATATTCATCAATTTTTTTTACAAACAATAACTAATATTTGAAATGTTAAAAATAAAATGACAGTTCCTGATGATAGACGAGGAAATAAAGCACTGAACCTCTGAAATCTGTGCAGTAAGATGGATCGTGATGCGGTTTTTTGCATTCGATTCGTTAGAGCGTCCAGAAAGTTTGTGACCCTATGTGATCATTGAGAAATGAAAATTGCATCGGTGCATAAGAAAAATGCATTTTTAAAATTGCACTCGAAGAGTTAAAATATGAAAAATTTATAACTCGGAAAATATTGACGGAAATGAGTTCAATTTTGCTACTCGAGGGTTTCTGGGGTCGCTGAACACGAATATCATGTTGGCAACGATCTCCGAGGTACCTAGTGCCCAGGGTGGCCGGTTTTCATGTTGTCTCCTGGAGTTTTGTGGAAATTCGTTATAAACTTAGCCGAAACTCGTTACCTCGGGGTTTTTGGGGTCGCTCAACACGAACATCACGACGGCAACGATCTCGGGGGTACCTAGTGACCAGGGTGGCCGGTTTCCACGTCGTCGCTTGGAGTTTTGTGGAAATTCGTTATAAACTTAGCCGAAACTCGTTACCTCGGAGTTTTTGAGGTCGCTCAACACGAATATCACGACAGCAGCGGTCGACCAAGGATCATGAATATGATTTTCTGTGGATGAAAAATCGATTGCGGAACTTCGTGTGGGATGTAGATGTAATGAACCAGTATTCATTTTCCGTTTTATGCAAGGCCGTGGGCCATTTATTTATTAATTAGCGTAATTGGGCAAGAGCAATTATTATCCGCGAGTCGAGCTGAACCGTCCGTTTGCCCCACTCTGACGAGTGCCGCGCGCATAATCCCACCAAGACTCCTGCTTAGTCAAGGGGGGATTGAGGCAATAAAACCAACGTCCCTGGACTAAAATCTTCAGTTCATATCCTGAACTCGAAGAGCTCCAGTGCCAGCCTGAGGACCACCCCGAGGACCCGAAACCGACCAGAGACCGCCATCCGACCCAAGGAGTTAGCCGCCGGGAGCCACTATCCGGAATAAGTAAGCAAATTGTATTTTCCTATGTCTACCTGTCCTGCTATGGTATATGTCTGGCCGTTTTGAACTTTGGCAAGACAGTACGACCACAGCGTTGTCGGCGAAGGTTTGGCTGGGTTCTTCACCGCCCTTGTTCGACGAACGTTGTCCGTCACGTCAACCGAACTGCTGGTTTGGCTGGGTACTCCATCGCCAGCGGAAGACGTTGAGTGCAGGCTCGTACGGTAGCAGCGTTATCGGCGACGGTTTGGCTGGGTTCTCCACCGCCCTCGTTCGACAAACGCTGTGAGCCCCTTTACTGAAACTGCTGGTTTGGCTGGGTACTCCACCGCCAGTAGAGGACGTGAAGGTGTCAGACTGTACGGCAACAGCGTTGTCGGCGAAGGTTTGGCTGGGTACTCCACCACCTAAGCTTGATAAACGCTGTAAGGCACAATAACCGAAACTGCTGGTTTGGCTGGGTACTCCACCGCTAGTAGAAGACGTTGTGTGTCAGCTGTGCAGCGACGGATAGACCCTTGAAGTTTGGCTGGGTACTCTACCGCTTCTGGGAGAAATCTGTCGGCCGCCCCGCATTTGAACTCGCACCTCGCCCAGACTTTGCCTCCTGTTCACCTGTTCACTTGTTCACTGCAGCTATCCCGAGTACTTACTCTAAACCGAGGGTAGGGTTCACGTGGAGTTTCCCCCACGTAAAAGATAGGGAAACTGGCGCCCGAGACAATCCGAACAAAAAGATTTAATCCGGAGTACGTTTCTGTGACGTCACTCACCACCGCCGGCTGCAAACCACCGCTGCCGATAAACTAGTAGTCAAGGTCGTCATAAAATTAGGCGTCCAAATAGGGACGTCAGTGACGTCAGTAAATCTAGTAAATTAGAATTCGCAATTGCGAATTAAGATTCCGTTTAGAGTTGGTAGTATACCGGGGGCGGCCACAAGTAACGTCTGAACCGAACCGTCACCACCAAAATCAAAACCAAAATAAAGTAAAGTACGTTACAAAAATTTGGCGCCCGAGCAGGGACCGTTATTTTCTTTTATTTAAATACTGTTTAGGGACCGTTGTTTATTTCTGTGTAAATATAATTAAAAGCAATAATTTGCTTTTGGTTAAATAATTCAAAACCATTATTGTCCGTCTAAATTTAATTTAGAGAATTTGTTTAATTGTTGAAAGGCCTGAATTTTTTTTAATTGAAAATCGAAAGTAAAAATTTTTTGAACCCCGTTGAATGCGGTTAGAGCAATTTTCTTTGTCAATATTAAAAGTAGAACAAGACCGATTTAAATTTAATACTTTTAATAACAGTATAGTCAAATACCAAAAATAGTCAATGTTACCAAATTTTGTCTAAGCCTGTTCTGAAGGCACTAAGGTTGTAAAATTGATTTGTCCGTGTAGAGTTAAAGGCAAAAATTCGAATTTAATTAAATCCGAACCAATCCGACTTTTCCCGGAAAAGTTAATAGCTAATTTTTCCGAAATTAATCAAGCTAGACGTCTTATATTCAAGACTAAAACCCCATTCACAATCAATTCGCGGGCGAAGTCTGACTTGGCCACGCGTGCTTACCTTTCGCATTTCAATGTAGCCGTTCAGAATAAAATCTCGAGCTGGCAAACGAGTTGAAGTGCGCGTGAAACCTCGCAAGCTGCAAACTTTGACGTCCGTGCCGACTTCCGTGCCGGTTACGGGATATGCGCAATATGATTGTTTTAATAAAATGTCAACATAATTTTAATTTTATGGAATTTTGAAATTAGTTTAACCATTATGTTGATTAACCACGATGGAAGAATGGGAAACTTGTTATCCCCTCTTTTACAGGTAACAATGCTGTTGTTGTTGTTACTTAAAAAGACAGCTATTATAGCAATTCGAGCAAAAAACTTCATTAAAAGACTTCTGGGTCTTGGGGGAGTAAGACCAATTCTAACGGCCCGGAGAAATCATGAATTTTATGAAAATTTTCTTCGTGAAGCTCGTTTCAGTGAGCCCAACATTTTTTTTCAATTTTATAATCTGTTAGATTTATCATAGTGGTCTGTAATTGGAGATACACTATAATAAAAATTCGTCGCTAAACTCGGGAGCAGCTTGGAATTGGCTCACTTTAATTATTATTATGGATTATTATTGTACATTTTAATTTAAAATTTTGAAAACAAACAATATATAAATATAACCTAAAGTATACAGCTAAAACAGCTGATTTAAGTTGAAGCCAACGCGCATGTACCAAGTGTCGCCTGAATTTTATTTTGAATGGTCAAATCCGTGCAGACTTTCGTGCCGAAGTGTAAGTTGGCTAGCAAATTGATTCTGAATGCACCTTAAGTCTCGTAGAAAGATTTACTACCGATAACCGAAAATTACCGATTTTTGCCGAGTGTCAATTTCACCATTTTCAAGGGTGAAGAATTGATTACAACCAGTTCCGAACCGATCCGACAAGTCACTTCCATGATATAACTGATAAGTCGTTGAAAAACACGATTTAAGAAAAGTTTGACTATTAATTAGTACCAGGCGTGCAAATAGAGCATCAACACCGACTTTGACATTTTATCCGGATTTTCACCCGGAGTTTCCCGGAGTCACGATCTGAGTGGAACATAGCAAGTGACCCCTCATTTTTAAGTAAATCGAGGGTGTACATTCGATTTTTGATAGTTTTATTGCAATCCGAGCTACCGTTTCCGAGATAGGTTATCCCTATCTGTTGATACCGACTTTTTCTAATTGGGACGTCTGGCTAAATCGTAATAAACTATCAGAATGCCGTCCGACACCGGCTGCAATAACCTGCCAACCCCAGGAAGACCTGGAGAGTCCAGTGACGACGAACCGCAGCCCGCAAAAGTGAGCTGGATTTACACGCTCAAGAAAGATGAGCTTGTCAGAGAGCTAGAAAAATTATCATTGACCACCAAGGGAACACTACCGAAACTAAGAAAGAGATTAGTAACATTTTTCCGAGAGGGTTATCCCAAATCTGGGAAAAATCAGCGGCAACCGTCTTCATCCTCTGGACCTGATACCGAACCGCCTCGTTTCCAGCCAAACGTGGAATCGACGAGGAGAGCCGTAAAAAAGAACCACAGTATTGGGGATATATGTGACAAAGTCCGAACTTGCAGTTTAATGGAAAAACCGACGCTACCGAATTCCTGGAAAAATTGTACGAACTGCAGGAGAAAAGCGAAATCTCCACTACCGAATTAGTACCAGCCCTGTTCGAAGTTTTCCAAGGCAATGCCCTGGCATGGTACCGCAATAGCCGAGATTCCTGGACTACATGGGGAGAATTTTTAGCCGACTTTAAATTATTTTGTTTACCGGCAAACTACCAGGATTCTTTGGAAGAGCAAATACAAAGACGAAAACAGAACACTAGCGAAACCGGGAGAGATTTTATTGTGGCGTTACAAACGTTAATCCGCCGCCACGGAGGATTTTCACCGGAAAAGATGTTGCGTCGCTTATATGCGAATTTACTGCCAGAATACCGCCAGTATATACGTCAAAGCGACATCACGAGTACTAGTGATCTGGTAGCCCGTATAGATGAATTTGAGACGTTGAGTAAAGAGCTCAAATACCGTAATACATTACCGGGCTATGGCTCAGACCGAAAAGAGTTGCCACCTCCAAGAAACCGGGAACCAGTAAACTCACGACCACCGTTTAGACCCCGTACTTCCGAAGAAAATAGGAACAGGCCAGAACCTATCCCCGAAAGGCCTGTTGGACCAGCCCCACCGTCACCTAAGACTCGACCTGCACAATCAACACCGTCGTCTGACAGTTACAACGGGAGAACCATTTGCTGGAGATGTGGTCAACCTGGCCACAACCGATTTGAATGCAGAGCTCCGTCGAGATTATTTTGCTCCAGATGTGGGCAAAATGGAGTGATGACCCGCGACTGCAGATGTGACCGCCCTTCAACATCACATAATGCAGCCATCACCAGAGGAGATAACCGTCCACATATACAAGTGAAAATTAAGAACAAATATTTTTCCGCACTTGTAGATACCGGAGCTTTGCTCTCTTACATAAGCAATAAGGTAGCCGACTATTGTACCGAACTGAACATGCCATTCCAAGAGGTAGAAACACCGACTACCGTATTGGCTAATGGGCAACAAGTAACCGTTCGTGGTGGATATAACCTGGAGTTTTTAATAAATAAAAGCAAGTTTTCCCAATTGATATACCATCTACCCGATTGAACATCCGACATGATAATTGGGATGGACATACTGAGCCGAAATAATTTTAGGATGGACTTATTAAGTAACACCATTTACTTAAATGATAAAAAAGTCCATAGGTCACCGCCGACAACCCCGTATACTCCAGTGGGAGAACTCTCCCTGCACTTAACCGAGGTCGAAGAAATCCAACTAAACCAATTCCTGGATAAGGAATTACCGAGTTTTTCTGATATAAAAGGTGCTACTACGTTAATCCAGCATCAGATCCGCATTTCCCAAGCGGAACCGATTAAACAAAGATATCGACCTCAGAACCCCCGCATGCAGGCAATTATTAACCAGGAAGTTGACGACATGCTAGAACAAGGGATAATAGAACCGTCAAGTAGCCCTTGGAGTTCACCAGTAGTGATAGTCCGGAAGAAGGATGGGAGTCCAAGATTTTGCATCGACTTCAGGAAAGTGAACGAAGTCACAGAGAAAGATGCATACCCCCTACCGTACATAAATGCCATCCTGGATAAACTACGCCGAGCCCGGTATATCTCTAGTATCGACCTGAAACAGGGGTACTGGCAAATTCCCCTATCTTCCGAAAGTAAACCTGTCACCGCTTTTACCGTCCCCGGAAGAGGACTTTTTCAGTTCAGAATAATGCCGTTTGGACTCCATTCCGCGCCTGCCACTTTTCAACGTCTGTTAGACCGTATCATTAGTCCTGAATTAGAACCGCATGTATTTGCGTATTTGGATGATATAATTGTCTTAGGGGAAACATTTGAGGATCATCTAGAAAATCTTAAGGAAGTTGTCCGCCGTCTGCGTATGGCCAACCTGAAATTAAATCCTGACAAATGCCAATCCGACGCTTTCTAGGTACAGCTTCCTGGTACCGTAGATTTGTTCCGTCATTTTCAGAAGTAGTTGAACCGTTAACCAAACTGCTCAAGAAAAATCACCGTTGGAAATGGACTGCTGAACAGGAAAAAGCTTTCACAGCTTTAAAGAAATGTCTTACCGAAGCCCCGATTTTGACTTGCCTTGAAAAACCGTTTATTTTACAGACCGATGCTTCCGATATTGGCCTAGGGGTGGCCCTGACCCAGAACGTTGAGGGAACCGAACATGTCGTGGCATATGCTAGCCGCACCCTCAACTCTGCCGAGAAAAATTATTCCACCACCGAAAAGGAATGTTTAGCCATCGTGTGGGGAATTGAGAAAATGAGGCCATATCTGGAAGGATACCGTTTTACCGTTATTACCGACCACCAGTCACTCCGTTGGCTTCACTCCGTTAAAAATCCGACTGGACGTCTAGCAAGATGGAGCATATTTTTACAACAATATGACTTCGACATCCAGTACCGCCGAGGAGCTTTAAACCGTGTTGCTGATGCATTATCTCGACAACCCCTACCCGATTCTTCCACCGAGGATGCCGCCGAACTATGTGCTCTAGAGGGGGCACCAGAGTGTTCTTGGTACCGGCAGAAAAAGGAAGAAGTAGAAAAGAGTCCCGAGGCATTCCCGGATTACTGTATTCGTAATGACCGGCTATACCGACACATTTGGGATTCTAGAGATCTGACCGAACCCGAGCTCAGCGACCCGTGGAAGCTATGTGTACCGAAGCCAATGAGACCGAATGTCATGAAAGAAAACCATGATGTTCCCACCGCCGGACACATGGGAATTTCTAAGACTATTGCCCGAATTTCCCTGCGATATTATTGGCCTGGCATGTTCCGGGAAGTCACTAGTTATGTGAGAAGTTGTCTTCAATGCCAGCGCTATAAGACATCGCAGCAACAGACACCAGGGAAGATGCAACCGTCCGTAGTCCGACAACCCTGGGAAACCGTCAGCACCGACTTAGTTGGACCGTTACCGAGGTCCAGTAAGGGTAACCGATTTTTAATTGTATTCCAGGACCGTTTTACCAAGTGGGTTGAATTCCGACCACTCCGAAGTGCCACTGCCCGCAACGTTACGCAAGCCCTCTACGAGGACATCATTTGCCGTTATGGATGCCCGAAAGAGATCATAAGTGATAACGGAACGCAATATGATAGCCGCTCATTCCGTTCCTTATTACAAGACCTGGAGATACAGCACCGTTTTACTCTGCCCTATACTCCGCAAGCAAATCCTGTTGAGAGGACAAACCGTACTATCAAAACAGTGATAGCGCAATTCTGTGAACAGGATCACCGTCACTGGGACCAACATCTAGCCGATTTCAAATTTGCAATCAACAGTGCCCGTCATGAATCCACCGGATTCACACCCTCCTTCCTGAACTTTGGCCGAGAGTTGGAAGTACCGAAGGCATTGAACCGCAACAAGGAATCTATCCCAGAGGAAGGGCCGTCCGAAATCGACCGTGAGAACCATGCAAACCGTGTATCGAAACTTAAAGAAGTTTTCGATCTAGTAAAACTAAATTTGTCACATGCCTTTAACACACAATGTCATTACTATAATCTCCGCCGGCGTGACTGGCGATGTCGCGTAGGAGACCGGGTAATGAAGAGGGAGAATCCGTTGTCGTCCGCTGTTAGAGGAATTTCACCCATGGTCTATGACTTAAAATCCGAAACGGGAAAGAAATTAAAAATAATCCACATCAAGGATTTAAAACCCGTACCAGAACCGAATGCATAATGCATACGCGAGGAACGCAACCAGTCACAAGGGAAAGCCCCAAGCATACCGAAAATAAAATTTGTCTATTTAAACTGGTATCTTTGTTGTAATTAAATTATTTTCTTGTCTCTCGAAGGAAATGGAAAGTCCCGTACTTGAAGTCCACATAACCGAATCTGATGACACAGATTTTCTCCTCGTCGCTCTTGACGAGGCCATAAACGAGAAACCCAGTCTCATCGAATCCGTTACCGACGTTACCGACCACCCAGAAGACACCGCAACACGCCTAACGATCCAGGAACCGGCGGTCAAAACCAGAGCCCAGATAGGGTCGCAGCACCCCCGGCGCCGATTAGAATCCAGACCCAGGGAACACCAACCAATTTATTTACCCGTGGACACTCATGTCCTGTGTTGGCGGTGTGGCTATCCAGGACATGTGCGAGCACACTGTATCGGCACCCCCCGGCTTTTCTGCTCTCAGTGTGGTCAAATGGGTGTTATGAGCCGAGACTGCACCTGCCAAGGAATCACGAAACAACACCGAAACATCCAAAAACCGCCCCGACGCCTACAGTGTAAAGGCGTGCAATGTTGCTTATACCTGCAGGTGCTTAGAACTCCGCGTCGAGACCAAGCTACACAGTGGGAAGGAATCCCAGTACCACGAACCGGACGACGGGCTAGGTCAGTAAGTTCGTACCTTAAGCCATGAGCAAGATACCCAGCATTTATTAGAAGGTTGTAAAAGGTGTACGTGGCCCCAATAAAGAATTATTCACAAATGGGACACGCACCTTAATAGGAGGAAATTTGATTTACGGTCATTAGTTTTAAGTTAATTTCAGCTAGTGATAAGTTTTAAGAAAGAAAAATAAAATAAAATTCTTTTATTTTATTTTTCACCGAAGTAAGGGGGGGATGTAATGAACCAGTATTAATTTTCCGTTTTATGCAAGGCCGTGGGCCATTTATTTATTAATTAGCGTAATTGGGCAAGAGCAATTATTATCCGCAAGTCGAGCTGAACCGTCCGTTTGCCCCACTCTGACGAGTGACGCGCGCATAATCCCACCAAGACTCCTGCTTAGTCAAGGGGGGATTGAGGCAATAAAACCATTGTTCCTGGACGAAAATCCTCAGTTCATATTCTGAACTCGAAGAGCTCCAGTGCCAGCCTGAGGACCACCCCGAGGACCCGAAACCGACCAGAGACCGCCATCCGACCCAAGGAGTTAGCCGCCGGGAGCCACTATTCGGAATAAGTAAGCAAATTGTATTTTCCTATGTCTACCTGTCCTGCTATGGTATATGTCTGGCCGTTTTGAACTTTGGCAAGACAGTACGACCACAGCGTTGTCGGCGAAGGTTTGGCTGGGTTCCCCACCGCCCTTGTTCGACGAACGTTGTCCGTCACGTCAACCGAACTGCTGGTTTGGCTGGGTACTCCACCGCCAGCGGAAGACGTTGAGTGCAGGCTCGTACGGCAGCAGCGTTATCGGCGACGGTTTGGCTGGGTTCTCCACCGCCCTCGTTCGACAAACGCTGTGAGCCCCTTTACTGAAACTGCTGGTTTGGCTGGGTACTCCACCGCCAGTAGAGGACGTGAAGGTGTCAGACTGTACGGCAACAGCGTTGTCGGCGAAGGTTTGGCTGGGTACTCCACCACCTAAGCTTGATAAACGCTGTAAGGCACAATAACCGAAACTGCTGGTTTGGCTGGGTACTCCACCGCCAGTAGAAGACGTTGTGTGTCAGCTGTGCAGCGACGGATAGACCCTCGAAGTTTGGCTGGGTACTCCACCGCTTCTGGGAGAAATCTGTCGGCCGCCCCGCATTTGAACTCGCACCTCGCCCATACTTTGCCTCCTGTTCACCTGACTACCGTTTGCTTATTTATGCCCGTTATAAACTGCTTTGATTGGCTTTCTCCCTGGCTGGTTAAAACCCCCGCATAATTTCTGTCGCTTTGCTAGAAACTGCCGCCGATATTTATTTGTAGAATTAGAGTAACCCGTAATTATTTTTCTGGTTCAGAACCATTGGGGACAATTTATTTATTGATTATTTATTGCTCTAATTTATTAACCTTATTTATTCTTCCTTTTCTAGCACCGACCGAAATTTAAAACCGAATATTATTCTGGCGTACCGTTTCTTAAAGTATTAGATTGGTTATTAAATAAACTAAACGCCAAATACTCCGCTTTTCTACCGTACCGATTTCGAGTCCTGATATTTGACTGTGCTAATTTTGTATTTATTTACAGCACCGAAAAACCGCATCGGCATTTTAAATCCGTCGTAAATAATAATTGCTCTAACCCATTTTGTTTTAATTACACCGCTTGTATATTATTTGTATATTCCTGATTGTTAGTGATAATAATTGTAATTAGAATCTATTTTACTTTTGTTTGTTTGTTTCAATAGGCCTTATTAATATAAAATAAATCTAGTAGATATATTTCCAGTTGTATTCATTTTTAACGCCCACAAGTTTGATAAAATTCCGATCAGTAAAAAAGGGTCTTCCTATCTTTTTGTGACCTACACTGATAAGACCGTTTATTTTAATAGAAAAATAACACTACACTCAAAGAACTACTTTGATTAAAAGTAAGAGAAATATAACAGACCCCTGGATTTAAACTTTCTTCACTGCAGCTATCCCGAGTACTTGCTCTAAACCGAGGGTAGGGTTCACGTGGAGTTTCCCTCACGTAAAAGATAGGGAAACTGGCGCCCGAGACAATCCGAACAAAAAGATTTAATCCGGAGTACGTTTCTGTGACGTCACTCACCACCGCCTAGACGTCAATAAATCTAGTAAATTAGAATTCGTAATTGCGAATTACGATTCCGTTTAGAATTGGTAGTATACCAGGGGCGGCCACAAGTAACGTCTGAACCGAACCGTCACCACCAAAATCAAAACCAAAATAAAGTAAAGTACGTTACATAGGAAGCACGGATTGAACTGCAGCATCGCGTACAAAAATTGTGCAGGCATTAATTGCACGAATAATGAAAAATATTCTGCAAATGATATATTTTCTTCGGAAGTGGAAACACTAGATGAAGAAGATGAAGAAGATAATAATGAAAATTAAAAAATTAAATAAGAAAAATTTAAATTGTTAAGATATTTAAGTATAATATTTGTTAGAAAACGTATTTTTTGTAATGAATAAATGTATTTTTATAATATAAAAAGAGATAATAGCGCTCGTAGTCGAATGACCTTCACGAAAACCATGTTGATTTTCGTTAATGATTTTATTATTTTTCAAAAAAGTAAGCAACTGCGAGAGCATTGCATATTCAAAGATTTCTGATATTACCGGGGGTACAGAAATAGGACGATAATTTTCCATATTTTCAACTCATTTTTCTTAAAAATGGGAGATACTAATGAGGTTTTTAATATCGAAGGAAAAACACCTTCTCTAAATGATTCATTAATAATGTGGGTCAACGGTTTCACAATATACTTCACATTTTTTTTTATAAGAGAGCCGGATATATCATCGGGACCAGCTGAAGTTTTATTTTTTAAATTGCGTTTAATAATAGAGAGAACGTCTTCCTCGTTTATGTAAGTTAGGAATATACTATTTGGAACCCTCATGAGATTAAAATTAATATGATTCTGTACATTTATCTTATTCACTATCTTATTTGGGGCATCTATGAAAAAACTATTAAATTGCTCAGAGACTTCTTGAGGATCCTTAATGATTGCGTCATTTACTACTATCCTGATATTTTTTTCCATTTTTTGTTTACCAGTTAGCTCGTTAATAACTTGCCATGTCGTCCTATTAATATTATTAGAACCATGTATTTTTTGCATATAAAACTTACTTTTCGTTTTTTTAATAAGTAGTCTATGTTTTTTCTTAGCATTTTTATATGTATCAGTCAGATTGCTATCAACGATTTGCATACGATACAGATCCTTTAAATTGAGACTAGATTCTTTAATAGCTTCGTTAACCCACTGTTTTCCGGTTCCTTTAGGTACACATTTGGAAATTCGTGGACAATTTGCATTAAAATGATACATGAGAATACTATGAAAGTTGTTAAATTTCGCCTCGGTACCATGAGCCTGGTAGGTATCGATCCACGATTCATTTGACAAGGCAGTAGCAAAACTGTTCATATTTACACTACCGCATAATCTAGTATCAAAATAAATGTTGTCACTATTTACAATGGTGTTATGTTTAATTGAAAAAAGAACCGTACGATGATCAGAAATTGTGTTGTCGTGTACAGATGAATTACAGTACACATTGTTAGTGTATACGTGGTCAAGAATTGTCCGACTTGTACGACTTATTCTAGTTGGCTCAAATACTCTGGAACTAAGACCACACGAATCAAGCAATTGTGCAAAACAGTCCAGTTCACTTCTTGACATAGAGTTAGTGTTAAAATCACCCATCAAAAATACGTCATCTTTAAAATTACATATATCTAAGAGAAGATAGAGTTTATCGACTAGGTACCTCGAGGACCGTTACCGTCGTGATATTCCTGTTGATCGACTCCAAAAACCCCGAGGTAACGAGTTTCGGCTAAGTTTATAATGAATTTCCAGAAAACTCCAGGAGACGACGTTGAAACTGGCTACCCTGGGACACTAGGTACCTCAGAGACCGTTGCCGTCGTAATATTCGTGTTGGGCGACCCCAAAAACTCCGAGGTAACGAGTTTTGGCTAAGTTTATAACGAATTTCCACAAAACTCCAGGAGACGACGTGGAAACCGGCCATCCTGGGGCACTAGGCACCTCGGAGACCGTTGCCGTCGTGATATTCGTGTTTAGCGACCCCAAAAACTCCGAGGTAACGAGTTTTGGCTAAGTTTATTACGAATTTCCACAAAACTCCAGGAGGCGACGTGGAAACCGGCCACCCTGGACACTAGGTACCTCGGAGACCGTTGCCCTCGTGATATTCGTGTTCAGCGACCCCAAGAGCCCCCGAGTAGTAAAATTTAACTCATTTCCGTCAATATTTTCCGAGTTGTAAATTTTTCATATTTTAACTCTTCAAGATGCAATTTAAAAAATGCATTTTTCTTATGCACCGATGCAATTTTCAATTCTCATTGGTAACATTAGGGTCACAAACTTTCTGGAATGCAAAAAACCGCATCACAATCCATCTTACTGCACAGATTTCAGAGGTAAGACCGTTTTTTTATTTCCTCGACTATGACAGACAAGTATATTATTGCTTAGTTGTTTTTTCATGGCAATGGTTAGTACGGATAGTGTAATGGACGCACAGCTCAGATTTAAAATTAATATGTAGGTGTAATTTTTTAAAGAAATTATATCTGTTTGAAACAAACGGGCCGTTGAATGAGCAGGGATACATACATAATTGCTTCAGAATGGCACAAATGAAATTTAAGATGAGGATTGAATATGCTGTCCACTGCACTGTAGCGCAACAAAAAAATAAGCTTAGAGAATATTTAGAATTTACCAGTCGTTTCTACGATGTATAGACATATTATTTAATATTGTTTTGAAATCTAAGTTAATGCGTGACATTATAATAATATTAATTTAAAATTTATTTCTTATCCTTAAGAATCCTTATCAGAAGAACGGTCTCCCACTCAATTGAGATTTTCGGTAAAACGATAGACTATACCGATTTTCAACAAGTATACCTTTTTATGTAGAATTAACCCCGGAATTATTAGGTCATTGGCCTAGAAGTTGGGGTAAAAAATACCATTCCTACGCCACTGACCAACAAAAATTTGTAAATTTTACACTAAATTATGATACACGTGCAAATTTGAATCAATTTATTATAAGCATACCAAAGATTTCGTAAATAATATGATTTTAAAAACCGACCAATACGGCCCTGTACTGTGAAAACGGTGAGACCCTTGCTTTATAAGGCAATTCTGAATTATTTATTGAGTTCTGTTTGTGGTTAAAGTTTGATTCACTCGAACTGAATATGTTACACCTTACCGCGTTGAATTTGCTGGTCTTCATGGTCAAACAAATGGTTCTTTTGAGATAGAAATTTAAAAAAATATATATAAATTTGGAACGAATACATTGAACATGAGACAAAACGCCAGAATCTGGTTTGGGCTGAGGCAGTACAGATTGGGGGTCATGACGGCTTGCAAAAGATGTAATAAAATTTTCAGGGTTGTATTTAAAAAATGAAGTTGATGATGGTCCTGGAGAGACGAAACGTTACATATAAAAATTCGATTCGATGGAGGGCAAAAAGTAAATTTTTTCAATATCACCTCAAACAAGGCGCTGAAATTAAACAAAAACGGATTTCCAAAATTTCAGTTTTTTTTTAATATTTCGAAAACTAATCATGTTAGCCTTGGTTTTTTAGAGGCATAATGCTGGTACCCTGATTACGCAACTTTGCCCTCATTTAAGCTAGTTCGTATCTCTTACCGTTTTCGAGATCCCTGTAGTGAGAAGCGAATTTGTAACAGCCTGTACAATATGTATACAGGCTGGCAAAATTATGGCAAAATCGAAGGCAATATGCTATGATACGTTTAATTTTAAACATAGAGGAATATTTTTCCAAGTGGTTAAAAAATATTTTGAGATCAATAATAGCAGTTGCAAACGTTAACTTTCGTTCTTCATAAAAAAAAGAGGATGATCTATCTCACTCGTTGGCCAAAAACTTTGTTTAAGTCAAGAAGGTCCCGCCCACCATGACGGATAATCCATTAATGCTTTCGGCATAAAACCACGCAATGCACAATCCGCAAAACGAACATGGTGCCATCCTTCTTGGATATAACTTACACAGTTGCTAATGGAAGTTTTCCAACGGTGCGGAGATGATTTAACCCAAGATAATACGATTGATACGAATCTGACCAAACGAAAATTTTATGAAATTGAAGTTTCTCAGAATATGGTTTTAGTACAGATTCAATTAAATTCGGCAACAGAACTGCTGCATAGGTACAACTCAAGAGGAGGAAGGGAAATCCGTTTCAATGGAGCTAGTTTGGATTTTTATAGCATTTTATAGCAATTGGAAATATTGTCTATGGGGTTAGATGTCTTTTGTATACCTAGATTTCTAGTATTGAAGATATTTTGCCTTGATTTGATAAGATTTTTTAGAACACAGTTTTTGAATTTGTTTGAATTAGTTTAATACTTTTAATTTAAATGCGTTTAGGCCTGTGTCTGTACAGTCACATTTTCTATTGTTTCGATAATATTAAATTTATTTTATATTTTTGGCACCTACTATTAAACAATTTAACTACTAAACAAAGTGTGAATATTTATGAGTATTATATTAACTGTGTGAAAACGACGGCTGCTGTTGTGTCTGAATCGCTATTTTCTTTATAACAACTGCAATCACTGCAAAATAAATATATTGAGCACTTCAGTGTATTTACCTGATAAATATATATCTGTAATAATTAATGTATATTGCTTATAAACATGGAACGATTAAAAATTTATCTGTGCTATATGAAGTGTTAGATAGGCCATAAAATATCTAGTACGTTCTAATAAGCATTTTATATATTCCTAGGTACATTAAAATTCAGTTTTTCTTTTACATAAATGTGTAACAGTATTTTTTTACAAATGCGAATTTTAAAACTATCATATGCAAAATTTACTAGATTCTTTTTTGTGGTTTTATTTGTTTCGTTGAAAAGAGCACTTTTTAATAACATTTTTTAAATGAAAATAATTTATTTTTTCCAAAAAGGAGTATATAAAAATATGTATGTATGCATTTATTTTTTATCCATTAAAAATGTGTCGTACATTAAAAAGTGGTACCGGTCAAAAAATTGAAAATTGGTGTGGATATGTGTCATTTTTGGCCCTGCAATAAAGTTCAGATCATAAAAACCCATTCAGACTCATGTACAGATGGAATAAAAATGCAATGCGAGCAGCGATGTCGCCCATTTGCAAGGAAGGTAAAGCCCATGAACATACTGTCACGCCACCCGCACTCTTAATTCTCTCCAAATCGGCCAAAAACTGCCCCGAAGAATGCTTAAACGCAAAAGGGCTTACGCGTCTCTGATCTGTTTCCCCGACCGGTTCTTCTCCATCCCCGATTCTAAGGATGAGAGACTCCACAAATATAAAGTCATGCTACCTCCATCCTCTCTAGAGAGGATCGAGGTAGTTGGATTGTGTCCATTGGGAGGAAAGGAGGTATTTGGCATGCGGATGGCGTGACAATACGTTCGTGGGCTTTATCTCCCCAGAAAATGGGTGACAAAGTAGATGTGGCCGGTGGAGCAGGTTATACCGGGTATTCCACCTAACGGGGATTCTTCTGTAACTCTGTCACTGTAAAATTTATAAAAAAATGGTTTTAATAAAAGTTGCCTGGAATCATGTGGGCTATGTAAAGAAAATATTTTTAGCTTTACAAGGTGTTCCATTTGGCGTGGGCGCTATATAACTTTGTTATTTTAAATGGAACACCTTGTATATTCTTGCGTTTTCTAATTATCCATACTTATCTCTAACAGTTTTCCAGAAAAATCAGGTTCTTTTCTAAAGTCCGAAAAAGTAGCTATGTAACAGCTTGCCTCGAAGTATACAAAAATACTGCTAACTTTCTTGGAAATCCTGCAGATTATCGATATTGACCAAGATAACCTTTTTCGAGATGTTGCTTCAGAAAAATGAATTATTTTATCAAAATGTTACTGATTATTGTAATTGAGGTAAAATAAAAACCCTCAGTAACCCCCATGCAACTACGCCACTGTGAGCAATGAAAATAAGGTAAGGAATTGGTATAAATAACCTAAACAGTATCACACCGTGACTTTTTAACTAAGTGGTTTTGAACTCATTCATCTGAAACTTTTTGCTTAAAATAACATTTCCTACCTCTTGTTCCAGTTTAGAACCGTATTTTAGAAACACCCCGTATTTTTGTACTCGTTTGTAAGCCACTAATTTATATTAATCGTTAAGAGTTTAGTTTATTATTATCTTTTATAAAATAATTGTTTTTTACTATTTATTTTTTTAAAGGTTTTTCTATGTATTATATCGACATATTTTGGTTGATAAAATTAAATGTACGCTAATTATCAACATTTATGAAGTTACTTAGGCATGAAAATATAAATAACGTTTAATGAAAAATGTCACTTCAGGTATATACCTACGTATTCCTTAGTTACTATAATACAAATATATGATTGATGATGTACGCAAACCACACGATATCTTTTCCAGTAAACATTGATGTAGACAATATAGATGTTAATGCGATAGTGTTAGTACATGCGTGTTCAGTTATTACACCCTAACTAATGATCTTCGACCCCCAACTTTGGTAAGACTTAACCTGTTAAGCTATATGTATACATGGCGTCCTGAAACAAATAGGCCATATCTTTATCTTCCGGTGAAAATAAACTGATACAGATTAAGTTAACTTTTTTTTTGCTTAAGAAGTAACACACTTTAAAAAATATATTTTTATATCATTTAACTCCGTCACTTTTTAAGATATCCCAATAAAATTTGAAATAGGGATTGTAGGGTTAAACCGAAGATGAATACAGAACTATTTCTTACCTAAAAGTTTGATGTTGCTAAGAATACCTGAAACTTTCTTTTTTGTTTTTTTTTCCAATTTTTTTTATGACATTTAAACAAATTCAGAGAATTTGTAAAACTCTTTATTTTTTGTAAAAAAAGTTCTTCAGGTTGAGCTACGTATACACTTTCCTTTTGAGCCGATTTCTCGAATCGTACCGAGGATGAAATATCCATCTCCAGTTCTGTTAAAATTAGTGTAGTATCCAATTCTGATTTCTGTTATTGTCTTACTAATAACTTGGATGTTGTACCAAGAAATTTCGACTTTGACGTCCAAAGAACACTTCTATACGATTATCTAATTCTAGGCGTTGCATATAATTATGTGTTGCTACCCCTACAGTTAATCTTATTCTGGACCATCTTTTTGACTTTGGGTTCCGTTGCCCAAAACAATCGTGTCAGTTTTCTAGAGGTGTGTATCGATCACAAACTTTACTTTACTAATTTTCTATTGACGACAACTAAGCACATTCTAAGTGCTATTTTGTAATTTTGCCCGGATTATTTAATCGACCGCAAAATACCTACTTTTCTGTAGTAAATTTTATTAAAATGTTCTAATCCTCTATATCCGGACAATTTCTACAAATGTAGATACATTATTCCTTCGTTATATGACATTACGAGTGTAATAAAATGATTTTGTTCCTTCATTATATGACATATTTTGTGGCCTGTCCACTTCACTCATTTGAACATTTAGTACCATACTTTTGGCTATTTTCATTCGATTCATTCATAACAATTCATATTTATGCGTGACGTTGATAAGTTGTGGTGGTATTGGAAGTGAAATGTCATTTTTATAGTAGGTATCTATTACATATTTGTGTATGTTTCAGTGTATTTTACTCATGTTTAAGTTAAATAACATAAATCATAGTGAGACATTGTTATGTTTTAAAAATATCTAGCCATCGGTCAAGGGCCAACAGATTTCTTTTCGTCAGCAAGTAATTTTTGTATGTTAATAGCTTATTGGCGTCCGCGTCTCTAGAAAACTTGTTTGCACAAAAAAATATAATTACAATTTTATTTTATCATCCGAAATGAATTGCAATAATTGTGTCAAGATCTGAGCAAGTAGTAACTGAAAAAAAAACGATGAAAATTACTGATTAAAGCAAGAATAAACTAAAAATTTTTTATTGGTAGTTGCTGCATAAATTATATGCTACGCCTATGGTGGAGCATTCTTCGACATTATTATCCCCTTCCTTGATTTCCTTTCCCTTCGCCATTAAGTAATGTTGTCAAGTAAAAAAAAGCTATTTATGAATGACTTATGTAGTCTATTTTATATAAGAAGTCTGTGGTATCAACCGGCAAATAGATCGAGAGCAAATATATTTCAATCTACAATCATCGTTTATTTGAAATTTTCTTTTAAAGAATTTCGGGGCAATTTGCAGAAATCCAAGTACGGAAATGTATCTTCTTAATGAAACTTCATATTGAAATGAATCAATTAATGAATGCCTATTTTGCCAGTTAGAGCCGCTTAAAAAAAATTAAATCTATCTAATTGTTTGGTAATTAAATTACCCAAATTTTAAAAACTGTTGAGTCGCTATTATACATTATTATGAAGAAAAAGTTGTAGGCTAGTAAATTATATGTTTATGTAACAGGAAAATGCCTCAAGTTTGAATTTTTGCATTTATGTTGACAAAATTTGTCCGGCAAATTTCTGCATACAATTGCCTAACTTACAGAGTTTCGAAGTTGTCGATCTTCTGAAACGAAATGTCGTACATTGGTGCAAAAATCTATAACTTTATTACTATTAGATCAATGTACATAAAATTTGTTATGCTTATCAGGAAATGGTTAAAGTTTAGTGTAATCAAATAAAATTTATAAAAATGTTATAATTTAACATTTTATATCGCAAATTTTATTTCTCTGTTAATTATTATGAAATAATGTAGTACCTATATAAGGACTTTTTGGGTCGCTGAATCCAAATATAACATAAGAAGTGTAAGATTCTACATGAAGAATTTAAGATGTCGAACCGGAAATCTAATTTTAGGAATTTAGGAATCAATCGAAGACTGATACTGTAGCATCAGGATATGTAGAAATAGCATAACGTCCAAGAACAAAATATCTCATTTAATAGCAGGAGTCGAAAGAACTAGTGATGGCAATTTTTCTGAATTGATTGTGAGGGAAGATAAACAACATTTATTCGATGGCAAAGAAAATTTAGGTAGTTTTTCTGGTGTTATGCTCTCAGCTTGGGGTATTTTGATATATCCACGTTTTCCTTTATGAAAATAGTTGACTTAATCATTGAGTATTTACTCCACAAACTCGCCGGTGGCTTTAAAGTTCTTGACTGCTCCATGAAATATGCTAGCAGTGACATTTCAGAAACACCAGTATTTTTGTTTTGGCACCATTCTTTGAAATTTCTATATGCTCGGCCATAGCGCACTTTCGACTTCTCGGGCAATGAAAATTCGCAGGCAGCATTTGCTGCACTTTCTATTTGAAAATCACTCAATTAGAAATAATAATTCAAAACCAGCAAAATTGCAACTTTTATGTAGCTTTGTTTATAAACACCTTATAAACAACAAAATCCAAACAACCAAGGCGACTTTGCAAGATTTCGAATAATGTCAAAATGAATTGATTAAGAAATGTCAAAAAATAAAACGTAATCTTTATTTCATGAACCATAAAGAACTGTGGGTGGAGATAAAATGTTATACACCACGCAGCAGTTAGGTATAATTTACCAGTCTCGGACTCTATCGCCAGCCTTCACCTAGCTCGGGCACAAAATCGACCTCGACTTGTAAATAATACTTACTTCCTTTATGGTGTAAATAACTATTATATTCGCTTTGCTCGGAAGATTCATCAACTCCTGACTTATTATATAAAATCATTCTTATCAGGTGTGTCGAGTGAATTAAGAATTCGAAGTCTATTAGTTGTGTCATTTACAAATATTGCAATTTACGTTTGTTCTTATGTTCTCATGTGTGACACATTAAATTAAACAATAAGTTGTTGCCTAGAAACTGGCTATTTTCCTGATATTTGGAAATTATCCATCATTAGATCTCTTGCGAAGAAGAATGATCCAGAAAATTTTTCTGATTTAAGACAAATTGCTACAATTCCCACTTTATCGAAGTTATTGGAAAACATCGAGGCAGTTAATGAGAGTGTTGCTGAGAGTGCAGGAATATCAATTCGGTATCGTTAAGAATTGGGCATTTCGAGAAGCTCTCTACAACGTATTTTCACAATCGATTCGCATCTTAATGCTTACAAAGTTCAATTGATTCAAGAACTGAAACCTACTGATCACGTAGAGCGAAGAGAGTTCGTTGAATGGATTATGGAACAAGAGGATGGATTTTTCGAGTAAAATAATCTTCAGAGATGAGACTCGATGGCTTCGATAATAGACAAAATTGTCACATTAGGTGTTCAGATCCAAGAGTGATTGCTGAGAAACAAATGCATCGATAAGGTATCATTGTTTGGTGTGGATTTTGGCTAGAGGCATCTTCGGACCATTCTTCTACGAAAATGCAGCTGGTCAGGCAGTAACAGTTAATAATGCTCGCTATCGCGACATGATAATCCAGTATTTTGTGCCTAAATTGCAAGACATGGATGGAGACAATATTGGTTTCAATAAAGCGGTGCCACATATCACACAGACCGAGAAACAATTCAATTTCTGCATGAGTTATTTAATGGTTGTGTAATGTCCTGTTTTGGTAATCAGAATTGGCCGCCCAGATCATGCAATTTAACGTCGTTGGACTTTTTTCTTTGTGGTGAAGTCTAAGGTTTATAACAACAATCCCACGACCACCCACACCTCGAAGGAGAAAATTGAGTGCTGTATCAACGAAATTCAGCCGCATTTATGCAAAATAGTCATGCAAAAGTTCGACAAAAAATTGCTTATGTGTTAGCAACGCCGTGGAGGCCATTTACCCTATAAGCTATTCCATACATAACCATATACTATATACTTTAGGAATCAATAAAAAAATTTACAATTTTTAATTAAAAAGCTGTGTTTTCTGTGTTTCTACCAAAATTACTTCTTGCGTGAATTTTGGGTCACATAAGAAAAAAACGCCTAAAATTTGTAACACATGAACTTGCATGCCCCCTCAAATTATTATTGTTATAATTCCTCAAAATTTCCTGTTTATACATCCTGGCACACACTGGGTTATGGTTATTGGATTATAAAGTTATGGAAGCTTGCTAACTTACAATAATGTAGACCTCTGATAAATAAGATCCCATGTCCCACAGAGTTTCGTGTTTACACATCCTTGCTGGTCTCGGGTTAAGAGATCACGGGGTTATAAGGTTATGGTGGTTATGCCAACTTACAGTTATGCATTTTCGAACTCCTGATGCATAAGATCCAAGTTCCCCCATCCTATGTTATGGGGTTACAAGGTTATGAAGCATCCGAATGTTTCTCTAATCACTTTCTAGGGGAGTGTCTTGATGTTAAGTAAAATGTTTCTCTAATCACTTTCTAGGGGAGTGTCTTGATGTTAAGTAAAAACACGAACTGATCCTGGAATTCTCACTTTAGATTCGTATTGACGAAAGTAGTATCGGATACGCTGGTCTGGTCTACGGCCCAAGTCACCTTTCTTTTTGTGACGCTGTGTAAATATTAAACTGTACTGAGTACATGATCAAATGTTTTTTTTCTAATCACATTTTATTTATACGTTTTAAATTAATATGTTGATTTTCTTTGCGATATTTTATTTATCATTTATTTCGTGGTTAAAGGGTGTTACTTTATTATAACTAAGTACTTACTTCGACAAACTTTTCTTGAGTGATTTTAAGCCAAAAAGGACACAGGATGTTGAAATCAAAGATACCATTTCTAAAATATCTCTGAAGATATTTGATGTAAAAATCATCTGGCTTCGGATATAAATATTAGTGGTGGAAATATAGGGAGTTTTGCGCGATCACTACTTGTAACTCCTTGTGTTATTTCCAATAATGTCTTTCATTTTGTTCTAAAACTAATTATTTTCGATTTATTACTTTTATTATCTAAACTATCTCTGAGGTATCTTTGGCTCATAATCTTATTTTAAATGAAGCTAAAACTCAGTTGTTAATTTTTGGAAATAAAAATAAATAAAATGTATCTGAAAATAAATAAAAAAATTCAGAAGGTGAGAATCGTCAAGTCGAAACAAAAATTACAATAAAAATATACTTACTTTTTTTATTAAAAAAAGGATATTAATTGGACACACTCGTTCATAGGTTAATAACAACTTACAGCTGCATTCTATAACACAGAGCACAAGGTTGAATTTAGTTTTTACAAAGATTTGAACATAAAACACATTACTGGACATTTCAGAATTTTCAAAATTTTTGAAAAAAAACTTATATAACTATAATTTTCATATCAGAAAGATTACGTTGACTTTACTTTACCGAGTCTATTTTTCAGTAAAGATTACATTAAAAAATAAAGAGAAAACAAATTTTATTGACGATAACATTAAAAACANAAAAATAATAATAATAATAATAATATTTTTATTATTTTTATTATTATTATTATTTAATTATCATATTATTATTGTTGTTGTTATTATTAATACTATGAATATTATTCTGATAGATAATATGCACCCAGGCGTAATAATAGCCGCATAAAACAAAACGGATGCAAAATTACAAAAATGTATTTTTATCAGTCCGATCCAAGGAATAAACTTTATAAACTCGCCTCAAAACATTAACGTGTAGAAAACATGTAATGAACATCGTTTTTAGTTGTTTTATAATTACGTTTGGGGCATGTGGAAGCGTTGCGGTTGGCGGAAGCTTTTTGTAGATGTATCTTCCCGATAAGCGGGGGTTGTGACACTACAAACACCGGCCTTATGTGACACGACACGCACTGTGTCCTTTTCTAGTTAGTGCTGTCCGCTTGTCATATTAGATCTCGCCGTTACATTCATATCAAATTATTCCTACGTGTTGAAATAAACGCAGGTATTGATAACTGTTACAATAATAGCTTAAATATTTAATTAATTTAATCAATTTAAAAAGGAGTACTAGAACAAAGTAGGAGGATTACTTTAAAGGTATTGTGCTATTTTAAAACAGTTTTAAACATTTCTCAAATTTTCAAATTCTTATTTAATGAAGTTATGTACTTTGATACCAAATGAAAGTTTGTTGAGGAAATAAGTTTGTAAGCTAGTATTGTAAATAATTATCTAAAAATAAGAAATAAAAATAGGCTCTTTATTCAAATGATCCCAAAGATAAAACAAATACCTACGCGTTTTACTGAAATCTTGAATTATATGATACAAGAGTCATCAAATATAGGAAAAGATCTGAGTGCAAAGCGATAAATTAAAAAGACAACACATTCGGAGAGAAAAAGATGGCAATTTTAACTGAATAAAAATTCTCAACACGAAGCTGGTGTGGACTGAAATTGGAAATATCTAATAAGTTTATTTTTCTCCAACCGTCACAAAACTAGGACATTTTTTGACTGTCAGAAGTCTCTAAAGTTAACATTTTCCTTATTGAAAAATGGTATCTTAGCAACACAAGTATTGACTTTTAATTTAATTCTAGGAGTTAAAGCCGACACTTTTATTTAGATTAAAAGTGTTAATCAAGTTTTAATTTATAAAAGTTTATTCAATAATATTTACGACAATTTCTTGTTTATCCACATTGATATTAAATACACAGTTTGAGCAAGTATTAAAATTAAAAAAACCACTGAAATTGCCTTCATTCTTGGAGCAATTCTCAAAGCAGTCCAACACGTTTTCATTAATAGTTATATTATTTTCAGATGTTGTGAAATCAGAAATGACAACGGTGCTTGGTTTATCATTACCACTATCAACTTTCAGTATTCTTTTCCCAATACTTTCTTTATTCAAAAGTGAGTCTTCAATGTAGCCTTCCGCTACAGTGCTCGATCTCCATCATCCCTGTCTTTTAAGACAAACGAGTTCACCACCGTCGTCAACTAAAAGGGTAGCATACGTTCATCGTAATGTGTGTCCACTGTAGGTAGGTACTCCTTTCAGTTGTCCAGCTTCAAAAATTTTGCCACTTCTTGGCATTCGATGACACTTTCCACTAACATATCTGAGAAATAATCGACGTTTTACCAATTCGGGAGGATGTAAAGCAACATATCTTCGATAATAACTTAAATAATTGTCTCCCAGCTCAGCAAAAGAACGTGGTCTGTTAGTTTTGGTATTGGGAATTTTTATGAATTTTTATAATTAAGGCGGATTTTACGTTTTCAACATTATCAATTATTATTGTTAAACAGAGCGGCATGTGCCTGCAACCCCTAATATTGGGACGACCCATAAAGAAGCTTTTTTAAAATTTTGTTCTTTTATTTTTAGTGTTTACCTTCATCATCAAATATAAATTATCAGGTGAACTATTCAAAAAGCAATGAACTTGCTCCTTTGTAAATACTAAATATTTTCGGTACATATCCCTCATTTTGTCTCTTGAGAAAAGCACGTAACTTTAAATATTTACTTATATCAATCCCCTTCTTTATATAAGTACAACGTTTACCGCAACATTGAATATTATGACCGAAGCGTTGACGGTTTCATTTTATTTGCTAAGTTTGAGAAATACATCATCAATAGATCTTCTTAATATAACTTAATGTAAAACTTTCTGAAAATAAAAGTTTAACTCTTTATTTGTCTCTAAAATCCCGGTCCGATACGTCCAATAGTTAATTAACAATTAACGTTATAAAATAAGCTGACTTGGAAACAAAGAGGCGTAGGTGGATCTCTCTTTTTTTTTAAATTACCGTAAAAATAAGCTCTATTTAATGCAAAAAGAGCGAATTTCCGAGTGGCTTTTGCCCCTTTTTTGCACGTCCTACTTTGTTAGTTGTAAAGGGTTACTTAATTTCAACTTTTTGAAATTTTTCTTTTTCGATACGTTTCTTTGGATCAATTAGAACTTATATCTACGATATTAACTTCTAAAATTAACGTTTAGTAATTAAACAATTAGTTGCAAAAAAAATTAACGAAATTAAGTAATAAATATCTGGAGTAACAATTTCACGGTCAATCGAATTGGCCTTTGGCACACATATTGGTCTTTGAGTTGACCGTGTTTTCCATAAATTCCATCAACATCCATCGCCTTTTGCAATAATAATGCGCAATTTTCGAAAACTGATCCGCGTTCAACCTTATTTTACAGTTAACAAATTGGTGAAATATGACTTTAGATACCTTAAATTGTAGGTAATTTAATTTCTTACAACATAAAATTACAAATTTTCTGATAGGTCGTCTTGCGTGGGCAGTAATAAAAGTGAAAAAACACGTAAATTTGCCACTTATTTGCAATTTGCTAATTTAGCGTTACTTCTTCGACTTACTTTTTTGATGCTATCAACCTACATACCCTTCCCCATCATAAAGTGCAATAAAATATCTACTAATTCGACTGGAGTAATATGTAAGCATGGCAAAACGAGAGCTTTTGCTATATTTGATGACCATGTTCTGATTAGTATAATTAGTAAAAATGTAATTGTAGTTTACTTTCCGATTGCGAAAAGTAGAAATTATCGTCAAAAGATGTAATCCTGCAGATCAGAGAAAGATTTGGTATAGAATTCAGTGCCATTATAGAAACATACAAACGCATTAGATATGGCAGGGGGTATAGTCTAAAAGATATCAATGCAAATAATTTTTTCGATCTTATTTCTAGATAAAAGTTCTACACGGAAAAAAATACATTGCAAGAAATTATTATAGTATTGTGCTCCCCCATGTTGAGCAAAAATTTTTAGCACAATCGTAATCATGTATATATTTTCGTATAATTCCATAAAAAAATTGTTATTATTATCATTATCGTTATCATTATCATTATCATTATCATTACCATTACCATTACCATTACCATTACCATTACCATTACCATTACCATTACCATTACCATTACCATTACCATTACCATTACCATTACCATTATCATTATCATTATTATTATATAAACATTTTTCTCTCGTAATGTGTTTTTATTTAAAATTATTTATAGAAATATTTAAAAAATTTAGATCTAACCTTGACATGCATAGTAACATTTTTTTGTTACGCCTTTATTATGTTAGATTAGTTAATTTTAAATGTACACATGTTAAATGTTGTTCTTTGTATTCATGCTAGGCATGAATAATAATTGTACAAAACAATTACAATAAATAAATTTTGCTTGAAAAACTGGAACGATATTGACGCGGTGTCAGGTTGTTTTATTTATTGGTACTTATTAATTGCTGATTTTTAGTGATACGTGATATGAGATATGTGACATAAAAAGTTGTAATTATTTTCCAGATTCGTTTGTTAGCCATACTTGAGTACTGTTTTCTTTTCTTCAAGATTGTACTATTTTCTTCTGATATTTGTGGGTGTTGCGTTTGCTTTAATTTTAGCTTTAATTAGTTTAATCATTGTTTAAGTATAATTTATAAGTGCAATAAATTGTGACATTTATTTTTTCAGTACCCTAATTTCAAATTTGTAAATATTTGTTAAGTATTTTAAATTTTTTTCTCCTGTAATGTGGTAATTAAAGCTACAGTATTTAGATATTTTTGTAAAAAATGTAAGAAATTTTGGGATATTATTAGTATTTATTTAACATAATTATGTAAGTACATATGTTATATATAGCAAAATAGAAAGTACTTAATAAAATTGTAGTAAATAAATAAATACAACATTTTAAATAAATTTGTTGGTAATGTGTGACACAATTGTAGTTAGTCGTATTTTCTATATAAATTATAAACAGTATTACAATTACATACATTTTAATATACATTTTTTTTGGTGTACCAATTTTTTGCGAAACAAATAGTTCTAGCACTTCTAGTATGCCTTGTGCCTAAGTAAAGAAGGAGTAATAAATCGAAAATAGTCAATTTTTCGAACAAAATGGAACAGGAGTTAAATTAGTGATCGAATTTCCAAAATACCTATTGGCGTTGAATATTTGGGGTTTTTAGTGGAAATGGTTCTCGGTATATCCACCACTGGTTTATACACAAACTTAGAGGATTTTTCTCATTAATTCTACGTTATACATCAAATGTTTTGAAAGATATTTTATAAAATGTAAATTTTTTCCAAATTTTGACACCTTGTATTTCAAAAAATGAAGCGTATGTACATACACTTTTTATTTTAACTACCCAATTAATTAAGAAAAGAATATATTTTTAAGTTCTTTAATGGCTAAACTCTACATTTATGTATTTTTCAAATCAGTCAATCAACTGACAGCTCATAGCTGTGTAACAACTGCTTATTACGTAACACATATTTCACATGAGACAAAAGCTGTGAAAGCTACAGAATTGATTACCAAAAATATGTCTTTGTTTTGTAACATTTTAGAGAATATTAGATGTAGGTAGGTAAGTATATATTTTTTAGAAAATCCAGCGATATTTCAGAATTTTTAGTTTTCAAATTCTAAAAAGCTGTATCTTCAAGACATTCATAGTTTACCGACCGAATTTAAGTTTTCCCCAATTAATTCCGAAATAGTTTGCATATAACTTCAATTGATGAAAATTCAGAAAAATTTTAGAATTAATTTGGATTCGCTTAAAAAGTTGAAGAATTTATTACTAATATTTCAATTTTGCATACCTAAATTAAACCTACCTTTGTTTTAGAGCCTCCTATGGATCCAGGGCGAATAGAACCAGTTTCATAGAATCTTGTTAAAATTTTTGAAACACATCCATGGGAGACAAGAAGTTGTCTAGATATATCACAGGGTCGTACACCTAACAACGCCAATTCTACTATTCTTCTTCTTACACAATCAGGAAGAGGGCGACCATTCACGAAAACTCCACCAAGTTGATTTACTCCAGCTTGTCCTAAAAATTATAAGAATAAAATATTTAATATTGTAAATATCAAGGTTCATTACGTTCATGAATTGGTTTTATTCATCTCTCTAACAACAATAGGAACGGATTCCAAACCACCAAAATTCAACTAGTCTTCTTTCATTGATATTTCTGATGGTCTTAAATCAGTCCCTGATTGTTAGAAATAACATTTAGATATAATATGTATATATTGATAACGAAGAAAAAAAGATCAACTATTCGTACTCATTCTATTTTTATCGCAACTTCTTTCTGCAATCAGGAAAACCTATATTAACAAAAAATGGTCTACAACGATTTTTTTCAGAAAACTGTTCTATATTTGTATTGCAGTATTATCATGTGTGGTACAAATACAAAGTGCGAATACAAACAATATAATTATGTTATTGTTTCTGATACATTATCTTGAACAAAATTTATAATCATAACATAAATATAAGTAACATTTAATAAGGATCATAAAACTGCATATCTTTCCTCATTTAAGCTTTTTATATCTCTGCTGCTTTCCCAGGTCCCTACACTAAACATCGAAAAAAAACTCACCCTGTGAATTTAGAACATTAAAAATTTATATTCTATTCTTATTGTTCATAATTCTTGGTGATTTTATTTAAATTTGTTATACAAAATTAGATAAGTAAAATTAAAATAGCTAGTCACTGAAAACTTTTTTGATTCTAAGCAATGGAAAGATATGTAAAATGTCAACTGAAAACTTACCGAATGGATGTTAATTATTTTTTAAATATAAAATCAAAACTAATGAATGAGGGAGCAACTATTTTATAGGTATAAATGCCATTTTTTTTGTAACATTAAATAATTAAAATAAAATCAAGAAATGTTTTCTGAAATAGAGGCATTATTAAAATATATTTAATATGAAAACTCACTTGTATTTGTTTTTGTAAATTATAGTCATCATAGAAACGAAAAATTTTTCGCTTGATTGTAAAAATATTACTTTTTATTAAAAAATAAATTTCAGTTAAATCCAAATATAATTAAAAGAGTTAGTTAATACAGAATGTCCCGAATTGCGTAAGTCAAATTTTACTTGGTGCTAGAACACCTCAAAATAAGAAAAATTCCTTTAAAAATCGAAAAATATTAAGTTTCTTAGATAGAGAATGTTGAAACTGAAATTTTCAAAAGGCCTAAATATAACAATTTTTTTTTAATTCTCCTGGTTGCAAAATTGCGTTTCAGTGAAAAATAATAAATAAATTTATTGAAATCTACCTATAAAAAAATCAGCGTCACTATAGGTAGCGCTCCGTGTCCTGTAATAGATCGACTGTTAATTAATTTGTTTGTAAGGCCATGACTTATAAACTATGCAACTGACAGAGCCCTGGTTTCGCACACCTTATTTTTTAGTGAATGACTACAATCTGAATAGTCCAGTCGGCAGAGGCCGAAAAGTTACTGTTGGTGACATTTCCTTGATAACTCGGAACACAGGAATACTTTAAATGATGAGTACTATAACAGGCTAATTTGCTGACAAAGTATTTTATCAGGAAAAAAGTTATTAACAATTTAATCGTGAAAATTTTTTTTAGTAGTTTTCTTTAAATAATTCGGCGGGATGACTATGTACGAAAAAATGCTTAGAACATAATTTTGTTCGTAATAAAAATAGCTACAAAATGGCTGAGGTCCGATTACGAAATTTGCAATAACAAAGCCGTGAGATTGAAAAAACGGTATAAAACGTCAATTTTTTAAAGTTGCTGTAAAAATGTCAATTATAAACAAAAAGTGATAAAACTTTCGAAAAATATAGTTCAATATATATACAATAATGACGCTAAAGCCGAAAATCAGGAGAGCAAAACTTTTTGTTCTATAAGGTGTTATACNTAATTATTGTTTTTATGTCTAAATGGGTCGAAACCGAGGATTGTACAAATATTGTATAGTTCCAGGCTGCAAAAGTACCTCAGGATCGACTCCGAATAAAATATTTATTTCATTACCGAAAAATGAAAAGTTTGTGTGATGTTATCCACGGTTTCCCCAGCCACGGTATGCAACTCAAAACCACCTTCGTTTTTCTTTGGATGCACGTCTAGGGGGTTGTAAAATATTATTATTTGAACATTTAGAGCACAATTCTCAACTTTATGCCGGAAATAAATTCTGCCCCATCTAAATGTTCGTGTTCACAAAAAATTCGAAATACGACGGCGACAGGGACCTATAAGCAGTTAAGAACCACTCTAGTTTTTCTTTGGTTTTCCATCTAGAGGGTTTTAAATATTATTATTTGAACATTTAGAGCAGAATTATAAAATTTATGCTGGAAAAAATTTCTGCCCCATCTAAACGTACCCGTTCACAAAAATTTCGAAATACGTCGGCGAGAGGGACCTATAAGCAACTCAGAACCACCCTCGTTTTTCTTTGGTTGCCCGTCTAAGAGGTTATAAATATTATTATTTAAACATTTAGAGCAGAATTTTCAAATTTATGTCGAAAAAATAAATTCTACCCCATCTAAACGTTCCCGTCCACAAAAATTTCGAAATACGTTGCGAGAGGCACCTATAAGTAATTTATTTAAATAATAATATAGACGGGCAATCAAAGAAAAACGAGGGTGGTTTTGAGTAGCTCCAAATACTAGTCAAAGTACTACCGGCACATACACGTCGTCGCATACATCCACAAGTACCGAGTCTAGTACGTTGGGGCAAAAGAAAATGTAGAAAAGCGAACCATTTACGTCATTGAGAAAAATCCGAAAATGTATTTAGATATTCCAAGACATTCTATGTTTATAATAAATATGTTGTGTGAAAAATGCATTTCAACAAGACTTGATGTATATCTCTTATACACTCTCTATTTATACACTTAAAAATATAGGTATATAATATCGATAAAAGTATAGCAAATATCTACACATCTCTCCGTCTGCTCGCGACTTGATCGCCGAGTGGCCGGTATTGTGACGTCATTAGCTGTTCTCTCGCAGCGTTGACCTTTTTAAGGGTCTTACAAATTCAGAATTAAATATATCACTTATTATTAATCCTATTGACCTAATTTTTTTAAGATATAATTAGGTGGGTAAATACTATCAGAAAATTAAAGAAAAAGTTTAAAATTAAATATCACTGAATGGGCCTATTATATGCACCAGTGGCGCGTTTAACAACTTTTAGGGTGTTCATGGCAATTGCTAATAAATTGGACCTACCAGTGTATCAGTTAGATGTGACCGGAGCCTTTTTGTATGGTGACATTAACGAGACAGTGTATATGAAGTTACCCGATGAGACATTATGCAAGTTAAATCGTTCAATATATGGACTTAAAAAATCTCCAAAATATTGGAATGAAAAATTTGATAGTTTTATGATCGGACAAGGTTTTTGTAGATCCAAAAATGATTTGTGCCTATATACCAGGTTTAAAAAAGGTAACTCATTTTATCTTTTAATATATGTTGACGATTTACTAATCTTTGGAACTAATAACACGGAAATAGAAAATTTTAGTGTTGCTAAATGAGAATTTTAAAACAAAATTTTTTGGATTGACAAATAATTTTTTGGGTATAAATATAGTGCAAGATTTAGATTCAGGAAAGATAATAATCAAACACGAAAAATATTTGAGAAATGTTCTTGAAAAATTCGGTATGTCAGACTGTAAAAACATAGATACACCAATAGATCAAAATTTTGATTTTCAATCTTTAATCAGAGAAAAATCTGAAAGTTAATATATTGAAAAAAGATGTAAACAACTGATAGGAAGCTTACTTTATGCTGTTTCGGGAACTCGTCCTGATTTAAGTGTATCAGTCATTTTCTTAAGTAGGTATCAACATTGTGCAAGTGTTGCATTATATAAAGCAAAAGTATTGTTGTCCGACAAATTTCAAGCCGCGTTTCAAGCAAAATTGTAATGTCCGACAAAAATATATCAGCAAATCGTCAGTCCGACAAAAAATGATGAAAAAAAATTTCGTAAAAAATGTGCACATAATTTCTAATAAAGTATTTTCATGTATTAAGCAAAATTCCATATAAATATACAATTCAGTNAAACTATAGTTCAATATATATACAATAATGATGCTAAAGCCGAAAATCAGGAGCGCAAAACTTTTTGTTCTATAAGGTTTTATACATCCATCGGCATCTAAAACTCGAAACTTTACTAAATTTGTTCGAAGTTTTGCTGACACTTGAAATTTGGTATACCTACACATAGTGTAAATATGCAGAAACCAAAAGCAATTTGCAAAACTCAATTATCTTCATTTTTGCAGCTTTGGTAAGGTTTTATACGTCACCCTAGTTTTATACATCAGCGTTTTTTTTAATTTTTGGAAAAATATATATGTATATTTATAAAATATTTCATCACGGTAGATTAACCAGCACAATTACCTACAATTAAAAAAGAGAATTAATTTTGACCGTTTAGATCCTAAGCTACTTAACATTTTGCGCCTGTTAGCCGTAGTCGTACATTATTCAACATATCAACAAAAAACAAAATCGTACGTGTGGGGTAAATCTTTAACTTTTCATTTTCGAGCGCGAGCTCCGCTCTTCGGCGCTTGTATACTATTAGAAATATTCATTAGTAAATTTATACAATTGTTTACTTAAAGTTAAAGGTTTACCCCACACGTACGTTTTTGTTTTATGTTGATATGTTGAATAATGTACGAGTATGACTAACAGGCGCAAAATGTTAAGTAGCTTAGGATCTAAACGATGAAATAGCTATTTATGATATACGTGTTAAAAGTAAGATTTTATTTTGTGAGTGAAGATGATTAAAAAACGAGCGTAGCGAGTTTTTTAACTTCACGAACAAAATAAAATCACTTTTAACACGTATATCATACAATATTTTTTCTACAAAACTGTTAAAAGTGGGCTTTTTAATTGTCATTTTTGATGTTAAAAATGTCATTTTTTGACACGTGTGTTAAAAGTAAGTTACTTTTAACACTAGTAAGTTTTCAGGAGTCGGGTTATTTTTATCAAAAAAGATCCTGTTCAGTGACCGATTATATGCATGCGTGGAGGTGTGTTGGAGTGAAAAAGTATTATATATATATCCCCCTTTTCTGTGTTCAAAACGAAATTCAAAAATGAGGATTCCGGTCTTCCATACCACCTAATGAAGTTCCGAATGAGGCGCATTAGCTTTTTTATAGTGGTTCTTCGCCAATAGCTCTATACTCCACTGATGTTCCACAAACTATTCCATCTCAACTACTTCGATTTCAACGTGATTATTGGCATTTGCTCTGGCATCGCGGATGCGATCTAGTAGTACTGTATGCGTGGGTACGGAAAAAGGCAGTCACCCTTTTCTTTCCTTTTTGAATCTCGTTTTGAACACAGAAAATGGGGATATATAGTACTTTTTCACTCCAACACACCTCCACGCATGCATGTCTCCGTAATTGGTCACTGAACACGCTCTTTTTTGATAAAAATAACCCGACTCCTGAAAACCCAGGTGCCGACCTTGTATGCGCCGTAGTGCAAAATCCTGACGGTAGATTTTTTTGTGCCCATTAGCTTTTTTGTTCAGGATGTTGAGAACTACTGTTTCCACCAAATATTAGACCTCCCGACTGAAACCACTTTTCCATATAAAAACTGCGGGGTCCTTTTAAGTGTCAGCAAAGCTTCGAACAAATTTGGCAAAGTTTCGAGTTTCAGATGCCGATGAATGTATAACACCTTTTAGAACAAAAAGTTTTGCTCTTCTGATCTTCGGCTTTAGCGTCATTATTGTATATATATTGAACTATAGTTTTCGAAAGTTTTATCACTTTTTGTTTATAATTGACATTTTTACAGCAACTTTAAGAAATTGACGTTTTATACCGTTTTTTCAATCTCACGGGTTTTTTACTGCAAATTTCGTAACCGGACCACCGCCATTTTGTAGCTATTTTTATTATGAACAAAATCATGTCCTAAGCATTTTTTCGTACAAAGTCATCCCGCCGAGTTATTTAAAGAAAACTACTAAAAAAAATTTTTTTCACGATTAAATTGTTAATAACTTTTTTCCTGATAAAATACTTTGTTAGCAAATTAGGCTGTTATTGTACTTATCATTTAAAGTAGGCCTGTGTAGTTATTTCCGGGTTATCAAGGTTTGACACAGGCCGAACCTCTACCAACTGGACTAGAAGACGTTTTGGCGAAAAGAGCGTAGGTACTGTGAAATTCTTTATTTAACATTTGCATAAATAATGGTTTTTGGTTAATAACTTGTGACCTAATTAATATTTTTTGACGTGCGACATCTAGTTTTGTAGGTTTTTATGGGCAAAAAGAAGTATTTTACCCTTTTTCTGTACGACCAAAAGGAACAAAGATACAAGCAAAAAAACGCGATTTTTCATTAAAATTACAGTTTTTATTGTTTATAACTAATACTGCGCAGCGATTTGAGACTACGGGTACAGTATATCTTCATATCCCTTTGAACTACTTATAAAACAAAAATCAATCACTTCAAACTGTAAAACGCGTAATCGCATTTTTTTGGCCTAATTTTCCTGGCCTATAGTATCTACAGCGTTCCGTATTAGGAAATAATTACGATTGTAGTAGATGCTTTTATCCTTAGAACTCTTTTTTTTTAAATTTAACATGTACAGGGTATCCTGTATATCTTTAATCGTCGGTATTAAGGTGAAATTTTTGAGTAAAAATTTGACAATTTGAGGAACGAATCTTCTTTATTAAAAGATAACACAGGCTGATAATTTTTTTGTTTTATTTTAGAGACGTGACCCTGGCTATCTTTGGTAAAGTTTTCCACTGAAGCCGAAAATAATAAAAAAAAATTGACGTATGGATTGGGGGGAATTGAAGGTGTCTTCATGTGTGGGGGGACACCTCCTCAATTCCCCTCGAAAATTTAAAAAATCCAAACTGGCCATCGAATCTAGGTACCTATTTTTATTAAAATATTCGGAAAATGAAAAAATAACATTTTCTTACGTATGGATTCCCCCCGCGCACCAAATTGCACCCCAAAAAAACAAAATGGGCTTCAAAGGTTAGCTGCCGAAAAAAAAACAGGCTTACAAAAATTCATGAGCGTTATTTTTATTTTTGAAAGAAGCAAATGAGAGATACGTCAGGGGGGATCCCTCACGGTCAAACAATTTTTTTGGTATATTTAGATTCAGCGAATTTAGATAAAGGTAGGCCAGTTTGAATTTTTTGAATATTTGGAAGGAATTGTGTGTGTGTGTTCGGAATCAGCGGAAAATTTTACCAAAGATAGGTGGGGTAGATAGCTATTTTGGATTTTTTGTGGTAATTGAGGGTGTGTGGGGGGAATCCAACGTCAGAAAATTTTATTTTTATCATTTTCGGTTTCAGCGGAAAATTTTACTAAAGATAGGTGGGTCGGATGGCTAGTTTCAATTTTTTTAATTTGTGTGGGGAATTGAGGGTGTGCGGAATCCATACTTCAGAATTTTTTTTATCATTTTCGGATTTAGCGGAAAAATTTACTAAAGATAGGTAAATGAAATTTTGTTGGCCTGTGTCATACTTTTTTTTTTGAAAAATGAAGTAGGTCTTTGATAGGATGAATTATCAAAAAATTTAATTAAAAAAAGTTGCTCAGGGTTAAAATGTATTCCCATGTTGCAAATTGAAAGCAATCTAATATACTCGTACTTTGATTTTTCCAATTTCCGTTGGCAATCAGTTATAATTTTGCAATGCCTTGATTTAGATTTTCTTCAAATTTGGTATATGGACATAAATTTTTAATGTGAATTGTTTTTATCAGTACAGTTTTTTAATACCTTACATGAAAAAGGCACTTCACCAATACAGAAAATTTCTCGTTTTGCTTTTGATATGGCCAATTTATTTTTTCTAAAATAAAAATAAATACAAATTGCTTTTTTATTATACAAGATCCTTTCTCAAAATGAAAAACATAAATTATGAATAATTAATGTCAATAATGATAATAATAAATTAATTATAAAAAAATTATCCGGTACATATAAAATAATAAAATTATAAAACTACTGACTTTGCAAAAGAAGTTTTAATTCTAAAATAGACATAAACTAAAAAGAAGTCATGGGAGCTATGCGTTCTTGTTACCTTTATCTAATAATAAAATGCAAAATTGCTTTTAGAATTATTTTAGATTTATTAAAGTAACGGCACTGTTAAGTTTTATTCAATATTTTCTTAACTAATTAATAATTAGAAAAAAACAAATAACCCTCGAATTTCAAACAGTGGGCTTGACCTGATTTTTTCAAATTTTCATTTTTTAATTTTGTCCAACACCGTGTTTCGAAAATGAAGTGTTTACCAACATTCCTTATAGGAATTTTCTTTCTTATTTTGACTACTCGAATGTAAAATTTTAAGATAAGGCCTATCCAGAAATATCCCATATACACGGCATTAACTAAGGTATGTGCAAGTTCATTTTTTATTTATATAGGTACCAAATAAACATCATTAAAGGAAACAATTTTTTGGATTTATAATGAACATTGCGTAGGTACTAGCGAACTTAGCGCTCTGTGGCCGCACCATTAAAAGGAAACTGAAAAAAGTCCTAACAACCAACCAGTATTTCACCATAATATCCGGTTTAATTAAACAGTTGATAGTACTTAGTAGGAAGATTTAACGTAAAAATGAGATTCACAATTACATACTAAATTTATTACAGGAAATTGAGGCAATCTTATTTAATTAAGGCAGACCTTTTAATTTCTTATGTCACACACAAAAGAATATATTGTAAACGTCAAGGTAAGATGTTATCTTTAAGACTTGTTTATGATAAAAATAAATTTTATCAAATTAACACAAAACATAATAAGCATTCTAAATTACTAATGAGTATTAAGGTTCATACGTATAAGCTTAACAGACATACAAAATTTCATTTTGTTACTTAATTACTATCTTGTCTGAGTACCCAAAAAATCTAAAGCAGTAAATATAATTTGGAGAACATATTTATTCTTTATAGTAATTATACGTTAACTACATAATAAGATTTTTAACAATAAGCAATGGTCGATCCTGGTGCTGACATCTGACAACCGACGGCGACGTCCCGTAAAGTTCGGCTTTCTGTCGGTATACTTACTCAGTACCACAGACAAAATAGCTATCGCCACAGACCGCTCCTGGAATAGGCCAGCAGTTTTAAATTTCCGAATTGCCGGTAGAGTACACCACCAGCAGAATTTTAGGAAGAATCAAATACAGCGGCCCGCATACCTAAGCGTATCCTAGCAACATATAAACAAGACGTTGGTAATGTTGCCAGGCGTACTTAGGGATTTCTTTTGTACACTTTTATTATTATTTGTTTTATCAATATCTGTTTTTTGCGTTACTGTATTTACTTCAATGTATGATGTAGGTATTGATAAAAATGTTTTTAAAGAATCAACGAATATCTATGTATGTATCATATGATATTCTGCAGTGGTGTTACAATTAAGTTATTTAATCATAATTTCGTTAATTAGCTACCTACTATTTTCATTTTTTGGTATTGAAATACTGCAGAAAATATATTTCCAAATAAACAAAATTCGTAATAATATTTTAAACAG
>NW_019416992.1:98945-106791 GCF_000390285.2 Anoplophora glabripennis | reverse complement strand
ATAATTAAAAAAATCTCCCCACTACTCTGGTTCTGATTGTCCGTTCTGCGTTGAATGGAAACGGTCCGAAGTCAGTATGTCGAAAAACAAAAAAGTTAGTCAAAAATTGCAACAGCAGTAGCGAACGCATTATCTTATCTCTGTATTGATTGATGATTTGTTGTTTTTTTTTAATAAATTTCGTATTCAACTACTCCTTGAGGTTCCAGCAATTTTACATTGTGTTAATTTTTTTGAACACCTTGTGTCACAAATATGGGCACTACCAATGACATCCATAATATGCAACACTTGTGTCAATAAATAATTATTTACCTATCTAAAGAAATCAACAATAAGAGGCAGTACCCATCTAAGGATACACAATCTGTATAATGCAATTTTTTTAAACATAGGTTTTGATATCGTACCATATTGGAAGTCGACGCACAAATCTAAAAACATTACTTTCGAGTTTTTGAATTTTCCCATTCCAAGGTGATATAAAATAAATAATTAATTAGGTAAATTCATAGTTTTAATTCTAACTTGATTTATTTTATTTAACATTTAAGGCAAATGTGATTTCCAAACACAAGATAAGTTCCTTATCTCTTTAATTACATAATTGAAAACATTAAAATTTATGTAGCAGTTATTATTTGGCATCAAAGCCACCTCTGGAACTGCCGCCTATTAGCAAGTAGAAGAGTTACCACGCTAAATTTTATAGCTGGAAGCCGGCTAAGGAGACCCTGCTTCCATTTCGGGTTGCCAATTTCCAGCATTTAAGTAGCAGTCTGTAGCGATACGCTATATTGTCTGTGTCAGTACATTTTGACGTACAGGCGCTATTTGTGTTGTTTACAGTTACCTGAAAAATTCGTCTCAGCCAAAAAAACGGAATCATGTCGTGACATTTCCGTGTGATTATTTTTTAGAACTTTAGAAGTGGATTATCTCAATAACAGTGCATCGATGAACTTAATTCGACTTTTGTCTATAAAACACCATAAAAAATCACTGTATATCGGTGATACACTGAATTTAATAGTGGCCATGGGTCGCTCACTAAGGAATTTCGTGAGGTTGTCCAAAATCGGTTGTTGTAGTAGAAAACATTGATGCTGTGTGTGAACTGATATTGCAAGATCGTCATGTGACTTATCGTGAGATTGAGGTATCCTTGGGCATTAGTGGGACCAGTATACATTCAATATTGCATGAACTTTTGACCGCCAAATAAAATTATTCGCGTTAGATCCCATGTTATTGATAAACGCTCAAAAAAAGCTCGTGTCAATTGGTTGAAAGAAATGTTTCTAGAAATACGATCACGGTGCTTCAAAACACGTCTATGGCATCGTAACAGTTAATCATGGCTATATGCGTATGAGCCCGAAAGTAAACAGCAGTCGACTGTATGGATCTTTCAAGATGAGTCAAATCCAACAAAAATATTGTTCGCTCACGAAGCACTTTTAAGCAAATGATCGCCTGCTTTTTCATAAAAACCGGACATGTGGTAACTGTACCATTAGTGCAACGTCGGACGGTGAATTCTGAATGGTACACTCCATTGGTTTGCCAGAAGTCGAAAAAAAGGGAAACCAACCGCGGAAGACGCATTATTTTCCACTAGGATAATGCCAGCTCTCACACATCGACTCAAACAAGAGACTTTTTGAGAACTGAAAAAGTCGAAGTGACCGTACAGCCTGATTTGGTCCCAATGATATTTTTTATTCCTCCATATCAAAAATAAAATATGAGATCGATGTTTTTCGAAGCCTGAAGAAGCTGTTGAAGTGTTCAAAATGCATGTTTTGGAGCGTGTACATGCAAGTATATTGATCTTCACTGAGAATATTTTGAAAAACAATAAAGCCATAAATGATGTTTAATTTATTTTTTTGTTCTCTGTTCCCGAAATATAAAAGGTAACCCTCGTATAAAAATAGAAAGAAAAAAGTCGTTTTTTCAAGAATATTAGATACTAATTAAGCGTATTACATATATTACATTTCCACTCTAAAATTTTTAAATACAATCATAAAGGGATAAATAAATGTTCTCGTGAAAATAAATAATTTGACTTCCTGGAAGTGCACGAAATAATTATCTTATACTTTAAATCTTAATTAATTACAGGTCGACTGATTCCTAAAACCGTTATGAAAATTGCACGTCCTCAAGTTCAAACAAAATATAGCTGCGAGGTTTTGTGTTGTAGGTAGAAGAACTTCGAGGCAGAAAAGGCAACTGCATCCTTGTTCCTGTAAAGGATGTGGCGCTTATATATAATTATTAATGAATCAAGATATCACCTGCGGACCTAAAGAGTGTCACTGAGCGTGTGCCCATTGCAATCATCCAGCTGGAGTGGATTCTTCTTGCTCTAATGGCCGTAGTCGTTGTCATAATATACTAAATGATAATTATCTGAATACTGCGAAGTTCTGGGTTCTTCGGCGAGTATGCTGTTTTGGGGATAATTGACAATGAAATTATAATTTTAATTTAAATATGTTTATAAGACGAGAGTGAATGTTTAAAAAATATATCAAATATCCAATAACACACATTAATCTAAATCACGTTTACTAGATACCTACAACTGTCTAAAATAGTTTATGTAAAAAATTTGATTATTTTTAGATAATTTCAAATATACCCACAAAAAATATAGGTTACTTATTGCTGTAGTATTTAATTAATTTGGTTACTCTTTCCTCCACGNTCCAGTTACTTAAGCTAAAAATAAAAGATGTGGTCTTGACTTTTCAAGACCCCGGGAAATTGTCATGTTTTTGGACTTTTCCGAGTGGAAAAGCGGAGGAATCAGGAAAAGTCGCAGAGGAAAAATGTGTCAGGCTCGTCAAAACGAAGCGCCTCAGGAGTTATAAAGTATGTGGTAATCAACTTTCCAGAGGGGGTCTGTACTGTGAACTAATAGTAATAATTTAGGATATGATATAAAAGGTTATGTCGATGCCGATTGGGTAGGGGATATAAGAGATCGTAAATCAACATCAGGATTCATACAAAAACAACATACTATATCACTATCATCAACCGAAGCAGAAAATGTAGCCTTAAGTTGTGCAATAACTGAAGTATATTGGATAAAAAAGATATTAGTAGATTTCAATTTGGAATATAAAGAACTGATTGTAATATTTGAAGACAATCAATCAATTATTAAAATTTCAGAAAATAACGAAAATAATAAACGATTAAAACATGTTGATATACGATATCATCATATTTTAGACAACATTAAAGCAGGGCTTATCGAGCTCAGATATATCAAAACCTCGGATAATGTAGCTGACATTTTTACAAAGCCGTTAGGTAAGCTGCTGTTNTTGTAGGTAGAAGAACTTCGAGGCAGAAAAGGCAACTGCATCCTTGTTCCTGTAAAGGATGTGGCGCTTATATATAATTATTAATGAATCAAGATATCACCTGCGGACCTAAAGAGTGTCACTGAGCGTGTGCCCATTGCAATCATCCAGCTGGAGTGGATTCTTCTTGCTCTAATGGCCGTAGTCGTTGTCATAATATACTAAATGATAATTATCTGAATACTGCGAAGTTCTGGGTTCTTCGGCGAGTATGCTGTTTTGGGGATAATTGACAATGAAATTATAATTTTAATTTAAATATGTTTATAAGACGAGAGTGAATGTTTAAAAAATATATCAAATATCCAATAACACACATTAATCTAAATCACGTTTACTAGATACCTACAACTGTCTAAAATAGTTTATGTAAAAAATTTGATTATTTTTAGATAATTTCAAATATACCCACAAAAAATATAGGTTACTTATTGCTGTAGTATTTAATTAATTTGGTTACTCTTTCCTCCACGCAAAATTTATACCAAGATCTGTTAAAATAGCAACAAATGTTTTATTAAAATATTGTTAAGATGGTAGCAATGATAATATATAGAAGTGTTTAGTGCTTTTCATCTAAAAGTTAAGTTGTCTATGATAAAGTAGAAGTATGTGAATGTTTTATGTTTTGTGATAGACGACGAAGAGTATGTATGTACTAATAAAGAAGTAGTAATCTATATTATGCTAGTAATCGACAATACACGTTGCAGTAGCAGAAATAGGTCAAATTTATGGTCAAACCGTGTATCGCTCTATGCTCGTGATACACAATGCTACTGACTGCCAAAAAAACATATGCTGTACACTCGACCAAGCAAAGTGTCAAACTCACTCACACATGCACAAACGACAATGAACTGCACGGCCAACAAGTGCGGCCAACGTCCCTCAGCAAAAAACGAATAAATTGATCGATACTGAGTTTCAAATCAGAGGCAGACTTGTACATTTTATTGTACAATGACGCGGATAGTGGGATTACTAAAATGTGAAATAGTTGACGCTTCGCCACCATTAGTAAAAATATCAGTTTTGCGTCCCTCAAAACTTATTTTGTAGAGAAACAATACAGTAACTTTAAAGTGTAAGTGTGAGTGCCCCCCTTGAGATTTGCGCCCCTTGCAGCCGCCCCGGCGGCCAGCTCCCAGCTACGACGCTGTTTACTGCTACTTGTTATTACGTACAATGAAGGGCAACTTAAAGTCCCCACTAGTTGGGTCGCTCTCATTCTATCGCGCCCCACCACAAATAATTACGGATTGTTTCGGACTGGGANTTTTGTTTTGTGATAGACGACGAAGAGTATGTATGTACTAATAAAGAAGTTAAATTAAAACCTCCGAGTGTTTTTTTCAAACATCAAAAACTGTGAACAGGTTATGTGTCCAGCCCAGTAAAAAGACGCTCACGGAGGTAAATAAAAAACTGTGGTAAAGCAGCAAGTTACAAGTAGTAATAGTCACAAAGTAGGGTATGTACTAAAAACAAAATGGAGAACGTGTTAATGAATAACGCGGGAGCATCAGCGTCGGTAACGACATCCACAAATCTAAGACTAGCGGGATTGGAGAACTGGTCCACATGGAAATTCCAAGTAAAAGTCATACTGAAAGCACTTGAAGTATACAATGTAGTAGATGGTACATTAGTGCAACCAGATGAGGAGCCAGGAAAAACAGGGTGGTTACAAAAAGATGCTAAAGCATTTTGGTTACAAGGCTATCAAACAAAGTCTTGCTCCAAGTAATAACTTGTGACACTGCTAAGTCAATTTGGGATAAGCTTCATACTATCTACGAACAGTCATCAGAAACGTCATTGCATTTATTGCAACAAAAGTTTTTTGCAATATATTATAATAAGGGTGAGGAAATAGCAACCTTTTTGGCGAGAATAGAAGAAAACGTATGTCAAATTAAGCAAGTAAAAGGTGAAGTTCCAGAACAAATGGTAATAACAAAAATACTAACATCTTTACCCGAGTCCTACAAACATTTTTTATCAGCATGGGATTCCGTTCCGCCCAAGAATCAGACCTTGTCTCAGTTAACAGCTAGGTTACTTGTAGAAGAACAAAGAACAAATAATAGAGAAGAAGTTACCGCATTAGTTGCGAAGAAAAGTGATAATAGGAAATGTTTTAAATGTGGTAAAGTGGGACATTATAAAAAAGACCGTCGAGTTAATAATACAAAATAATATTGTGAATATTGCAAAAAGAATGGACATGTAAAAAGAGATTGTTGTTTTTTTTTTAAAAAAAAAGGAAAACAGTAGTGAAAACTCAAATAACAAAAATAAAGGTGAAAGTTCAAGTAATCAAGACAGAGGTGAAAGCTCCAGTAACATTTCCAGTAATGCATTTTCGGCATCAGTGGTATATTATGGAAAAACACTAGTACAGGACTGGATCGTAGACAGCGGTGCAACTGATCACATGTGTCATGACAAAAAGCACTTTTGTGAGTACAAAAAATTTTCACAGTGTAAAAATATTATTATAGGTGATGGGACATTATCATTGCCAACTTATTTTCAGTTGGTGCAGCAATAGCCAAAGGCTATAAAATCGAGATGGACTATGAACATTGTAGCTTTAAAAGGGAAAATAAAATAGATGCTATTGCTAAAAGAGACCATAAAGTATACACGTGTGTTTTAGATAAAATAAATTGCCACGTGCAAATGTTGGATGCATAACTGAAAAACTAACAGAGTGGCACTGTAAGATGGTACACCAAAATGAAGAACAAGTAAAAAGTGTATTAGAAAGAAGTGGTGTAGATTATGAAAATGGCGACAATACCACATGCGTGCCTTACAGCACAGGAAAACAACACAAAGTAAGCTGCAAACAGGCTGGAACGAGAGCTGAAAAGGCAAGACAATTAATTCACGTGGATTTATGTAGTCCTATGGAAACTATGTCCCTAGGGGGTGCTAAATATTTCTTGTTGATAAAAGATGACTACTCCAAATTTAGAACAGTTTATTTTTTGAAAGGCAAAGGGGAAACTGCAGATAAAATACGTGAATATATCCAGATGGTAAAAGTTAATCCTGGTCATACCATTGAAGTAATAAGGAGTGACAACGGAACAGAGTTTATAAACAATACAGTAAAAGAAATATTGGTCAATAATGGAATAAAACATCAGACAAATGTGGCCTAAACTCCCGAACAGAATGGATGTGCAGAGAGGGAGATCAGAACGATCATAGAAGCGGCACGAACCATGATACTCGAAAATAATTTCGACAAAACCTTATGGGCAGAAGCAGTGAACACGGCAGTTTTTGTTCTTAATAGGACAGGCAAAAGCAGGATANAACATGCAAGTGATTGTGATGATACAGTTGAAAATATGTTTTAATTTACTATTAATTGCTTCGAAAACAAATTCAAAATTATCAAGCATTTCGTCCTGTATTTTTCTTTTAATACTGTAAATTTTCAGGTAAAAAAATATGTCTAAAGGACTAACAATGAGATCGGGGCTGTTTTCTGGCCACCTAAGGTTTCTAATAATATTTTTTAGCGTTCGTTGACGGGATTATTCCTCCAAAATAAATTTGCCAATATTCCTGAAGAACTTTTGCACATTATTGTTGTTTGGATAATACAGTTAATTATGTTTTATGTTTCGTCATCAGAATAACCCATTGTAATTTTTTTAATTTTTTAAATTAAAATTGGTTATTCTATTAATGATAAATCCCAGTATTTTTAAAAAAAGATTCGTTTCTGTCGTTTTTGTCTGATTGTGTGCGATAGAGATAGAGTTATAGTGTGCGATAGAGATAGAGTGACTCTGTCCTCATAGAGAGCTTATCTCTCTCTCTTTCTCTCTGCTGCTTCAGGAGTCTCCCCAGCAATTTCAGGACACCTAGGGAGGGAGCGTAGGGTAGAGCGCGTGGCCTATATAGCCTTCGTTATCGATCTATGATGTCACACAGTATAAGAAAAAAAAACGATTTTTGCTCGTAACTCGGAAATGGCTGGAAATATAAACAAATTTCCCCTTGGTTCTGAGTAGAGCATTCGGTGGGTGACGCAGAGCGGGGTGTCACAATATATGAAAGGTCCGAAGTCCGTATGCCGAAAATAAATTCTGGAAACAAGAGGTATGTCGTGTTATAGTAAAAAGGCCGTATAACTCGGAAACGGTGAGTTAAATGAGTGAGAAAAAATAATTGAAAAATTCTCCCCACACCCTTGGTTCTGTGTGTCAGTTCTGCGTTGAATGGAAAAGGTCCGAAGTCCGTATGTGGAAAATAAATTTCGGAAAGAAGAGGTGTGTGAGGTGTTACAGTAAAAAAGGTCTTATAATTCGGAAACGGTGCGTTGAATTGAAAAATAATAAAAAAAAACTCCCCACTACTCTGGTTCTGATTGTCCGTTCTGCGTTGAATGGAAACGGTCCGAAGTCAGTATGTCGAAAAACAAAAAAGTTAGT
>NW_019416992.1:87137-95906 GCF_000390285.2 Anoplophora glabripennis | reverse complement strand
TTAATGAACAGTCTGCACGTGGCAGCGCTGGGCCCGCGCATGCGCGTGAACATCGTTCTCTTAGCGTGCTTGATTTTTAACTTGAACGTTTCAAATTCGGTTAAAAAATCTTGCGCGCGACGAAGGTGGCGTTCACGTGCGTGCACGGACCAGGCGCTACTTCTCCCGCGTACTTTAACTTTTACTGCTATTAGCGCGTTTATTACATGAACTATTAATGTAAAACTTTCTGAAAATAAAAGTTTTACCCTTTCTTTAATTGTCTCTAAAATCCCGATCCGATACGTCCAATAGTTAATTAACAGTTACATCATAAAATAAAGCTATCTTGAGAACAAAGAGGCGTAGGTGATTTTTCTTTTTTTCTAAATTACCATAAAAATAAGCTCTATTTAACGCAAAAAGAACGAATTCCTGAGCGCCTTTTGCCTAACCCTGGGGTCAATTTGATTATAACACTGTTTTTTACATCCTACTTTGTTAGTTATAAAGGGCAACTTAATCTCAACTTTTTGAAATTTTTCTTTTTCTATACGTTTCTTTTGATCAAATAGAACCTATATCTACGATATTAACTTCTTAAAATTAACGTTTAATTAAACAATTAATTGCAAAAAAAAGAACGAAGTTAATTAACAAATACCTGGTGCAACAATTTCATTCACGGTCAATCGAATTGAGGCACATATGTTGATCTTTGGATTGACCGCCTTTTCCATAAATTTTATCAACATCCATCTATTTTTGCAATATTAATGCTCAATTTTCGAAAACTTATTTTTCCGCGTTTTTCCTTTTTTTTAATTGCTTACATGCCGCCAACATAGAATAACTATTTTTCCGATATGTCGTCTAGATTTTCATGGGTAGTAAAAAAACTGAAAAAACACGTAATTTTGCAACTTACTTATTTGCAATTTGTCAACTTAACGTCACTTCTTTCGAGTTACTTTTTTGATATTAGCATACCCTTGTCCTCCATAAAATGCAATAAATAAATACCTCCTAATATTTTTTAGTAAATTTTCAGGTTTTGTGATCTAATTCCACTGGAGTAAAGAGTAATTATTTTAGCCTTTTCCTGATCGGTATATTAATTATAAAAAAACTCAATCTTGACAGAAACACGCGTAATAGACAAATACGTAGGTATTGCCTAATGGCTAATAAATGGTAATGGTAGTAGCATTTAGAACTCATGCGTGAATTTCAGTTGTTCCCGCAGATGCTTCGCCTGATTTTTTTGCTATTGCTCGTAAAAAGCACTGAGTTTATTTGTAAACAGCATAATATGACTCAATAGTTGCGGGGATTAATTTACTGTTTTCAACTGATTTTTTATTCACACCAATACAATGGTAAGTTCAATTTTGTGTAAACAGACTTCATTAATTTATGAGTTCGTTTATTATTATTCTTATTATTCTTTATTATTATTATTAATATTGTTGTTATTTTTAGTGTTACTGTTATTATTATTATTCTAATCGTTTAAATATTTATTGTCATAAAAAATATATAATATATTTTGTTAAAAATAACGTATTTTTATTTACATCAAAGTTTCATTGTTTATTAATAGTTGACATCTAAATTAATTGAAAACTATTAGCTATTTATGCGCCAAGCACAATTACGTTTATTATTTTTAATATTAGTTTTATAGTTAGAGAGATATATGATGAGTGAATTTAGATTTGGTCTACATAATTGTAATACACAATTATTATTATAAAGTGGTATAATATAAACAAAATTGTTTCTTTTTTAAGAAAATCATCTTTACCTTTTACGTTTATAGTGTATACATTATTAATAAATTTTATATTTTCATTTGCAATTTAGGTATATGTTTGATTCATTCCCGAAAACATTAGTTATTTTGTCTGAAAGATTTTGTATATAAAACACAGAATCAAAATGAAGATTGTTTACTGTTCCATCATTATTTCATTATTATCATGATTAAAATATGAAATATAAAAAATCGGGTCATTGCGTTTAAAAACCATGTTTGATGCGGCCTTCGGAATCACCCCGTATACTTCATACTATTTTAAAAATGTCCCCCTTAAGGCGCCTAAAAATTATTCTCTATCTGTATGGAATAGGAATAATATTATCACTATTGGCCCGCCCTGTATGAATATTTCTAGTAATGGAAAAAAAACTTTAAATATGCAGGTATTGAATGTTGCGAACAATAATTAAAAAAGTAAATAGTTTTTATATAATATTTTATTTAAAACAAATAATTCAATATTCTTATTTAACTAACTACGAAATGTTAACATATCATTAATAAAATAATATATTTTAAAATATCAAATGCAACTGTTATCGGATTAATTATTATTCACCCTATTGAATACAACAGTTTTTGGTGCCACGATGTATATTTCCAAACAACACTTCCAGTCCGAAACATACCTAATTATTTGTGGTGGGGCGCGAGAGAATGAGAGCGACCCAACTAGTGGGGACTTTAAGTTGCCCTTCATTGTACTACACCTATATATTTTATGGTAAGTCCATGTGACTCATTTTAAGAAAAAAAGTTGTTATTAACATGAGTCCGCAAACGCACCGTTTTCGAGGGTGTCAAAAAAAGATTATTTTTTCACTTTTTTGATGAGAACCGTTTGAGATACAGAAATCAAATTTTGTACATGTAGTATCACTAATATGTTTAAGCGTTAATTCAATTTTCATTCATATGACAGTAGCGGAAATTTTAGGATTGAGTGAAGTTCTTTTGTCCCTAATTTTTACAGCTTTGGGAAAATAGGCATTTTGAAAGCATATTTTAAATCGCCAAATAGGTACTCATCATCAAAAGCTCTAACGCGAACGTTGTCAAGGTAACTGACGTTTTATGATGGAAAACATGATAAAAAAAATGTTTCAAAACTGAGCAAATATAATTAAAAAAACTTAAGAAGTTAATACTGATCAAGAACTGAGGAATCGTATTCCTTCATGCAATTAATTTATAATCATGCAATACGATCCGCAACACTCCGGGCATTTTCGAACTCAGACGTAGGCCATTTTCAACAACTGTTGTGATTTTTGTCGTTTATTATTGTATATTTTATAATTATTGAATAGGAATCTGGTGTTCTAAAATATATGCAAAATTTGGATTTTGCGCCATTTGTGCGGTTAAGTATTGCCAACAAAGAAAAAAGCCAGAGTGACAGCTGACAGTTCAGGGTTATTAAAAATGGAGCGCTACACGAAAAAAAAAACGCGTTACCATTGTAGAGCAATATTTTAAAAATAATAATGGTTTGGCAGCTACAGTTCGCAATTTTCCAACAAATTATGGTCCGAATAGTGATTTAACTTCATCAACTGTGAAGAATTAATTGAAAAATTCTGGAACACTGGATCAATTAGTGATCTTAAAAACTTTTGCTGTCCTTCAACAAGTCTTTCAATACACAACATCTAAAGTAGTTCGTGAGAGTATTGCTGAGAGTCCAGGACCATCAATTCGGCACCATTCGGATCATCATCATCATCATTCGAAATCGCACATTTCCTACACTATTCCAAAGATGAGAAAATTTTCCTATGGGAAAAAATAACAAGGTTTCTGTGGATGGTTGCTGAAAATATTTTTTTATTTCGTATAAACAAAGAAATGTATTATTAGTTGCATTAGCAAGTGGATAATGTAATGACATATATTGAATAGGAGGCATGTTCTAATTCAGTGACGGCTCGCGAAAATTAAAAGATTATATTTTGATAATGAAGCGTGGGACCCATATCATTTTTTAGATAACAATTTTTAGGGTCTCATAGGGGACATCTCCGATGAAAAAATTTCAAAGAAGTTTGCGAAATAGAAAATATTAGCAAATATAGGCAAAAATGGGCACAAATGGTGTGAATTTCAAATAAACATACTTATTATGCATTTTCAATGTTTAACAGAAAAAATATTTCGCAAATATTACAACCCTTTTCCACACTACAAATTCGGAAGCCATACAGGCTTAGTTTTTTATTTCGAATCTTTTTTATCACGGATGTTCTCTATGTGGACCTAGAAATCTTCCTCTAAAAAATAATATAGGTCCTACGTTTCATTGTCAAAATATAACAACTTTAATTTCCGCGTGTCGTCACTGGTTCTAATCAAGTTATAATACATAAGTACTGCTAAGTAATTGACCCACAACAAAATGTTAACAATAGTTTAACGTTTATAGTACACATAAATCATTTATGAAGATCAAAAAGAGTAAAGGATCTTTGGATCCTTGAGGAACATCACTAGGTAAGTATCTGAGGAAAAATAGACATTGCTTGCGATTAGTTAAATATAAGTTATAAGTAACGAATATATTTTGTTATCAAAGTATTAATCGTGAAGTTGATTTTTTTTTTGTAAATGTACGTGTATACTGTTATGGGTATAAATACGTATTTGTGTATGCGCCAATCTTTTTATGTGTAGTGATATGTAATTTATATGTAATATGTTTGCGTAAATGTTTATGCTGTAATTTAGATTGTTAATTTTATCCTGGCTAGCTTTCGACCCTTCTCAGTGGTGAGTTCTACTGAGGTACAAACTCTGCAGGAAACCACACAACACACCACACTAAACAAAAGATGTTATTTAGAAATTAATTTATTTATTAGATATTTTTTATATATAACAATAAAAATCCACTGTGAAATGTCAAACACAAATTAAGAAATATTTAGAATTATCCTACAATACTTTTGTAACACTTTGAGAAATATTTCATATAGTTGTATTCAATTTGATTTTAATGTATTGTTGGTTGCCTACAGCTTAAAATTTAAATTTTGATCTTATAATTTCTTCTTCAATGTGTTACTGAGCTTATTTCAAATCTTAATATCTATTAAATTTTAAAATGGCCAAATTTTTACAATTATTCAAATAGTGAAATCAAAATTTAATATCATCTGGAATGAAGATTTTGTGTTGATATCGAATTTATATTCAAGAAATAATACTTGAATTTTGTTAATATTACTCTATACATTTTTTATGACCTTTTAGATTGTATTTTTCAATCTCTTTTTGCTATCTAGCGGTTTCGTATACGATTTTGTAATATTTTGTGCACAAAGTTACCTCTCTGTATGTCTTGTTGATATTTTAATTGTCGACTGACTTCCCTCTTGTACTCGACCTGGATATTGTCCTGGAATCCTCGTCTTTCTGCTTTCAATGGATTTCCGGAACCTGATGCTTATATAATTTGTCTGGAATATCGTTCTTGAAACCTCGTTTTCTTGTTATTGCCGGAAAGCCGGAACCTGCTGCTTATTTTATTCGTCTTGAATCTCGTTCCTGGAATCTTCTTGGAGTCCTCTTTAAGCGACTGGACTTTTGAGTCCTTTTCTTGGCTCAACTTTAAATTTTCTTTCTACTGGTTGACTAACTTTAATTTTCTTACTCTTTTCCACTATACTTATTACTATTTATCTGGGTTTTTCCCATTTTTTTTTTCTTTGAACACCTCTCTCTGACAAAATTATCTCGTAACTAATCAATAATCTTCTAAATTTTTATTTTTCCTACTTTCTTGATTTTTTTTCTTGTTAGGGCCTTTTCACATATATGCCTGTTATATTAAATGCTGTTTTCTTTTTCCACTTCACTCCACCTCACTTTATACTTTACAATTTTACAATCATAAGCTAGTTTATTTACAAAAATTTTAACTTATGTTTCAAAATATTCCTTACTTCTATATTTGTATTTGACTTTCATATGTAATATTTTATGACTTGTGGATCCAACTTTATTTTTGACATTTAACTGACATTATCATCTTATTGATATAATAAAATTTTACTTTAGACCTTAATATTTCTTGATACTTATTTTTCTCATATTACTACTATTAAATAAAACTATGACATTTTAGCTTTCGTTTGATATATGTCACTTGCTATTACTAATTAATTTTGATTATGTTTTTCCAATAATACCTTTGGCATGTACGCTATTTGATAAAAATGATAATGTTTTTTATACTTAAATCTTTGAAATTTAATCTGTTCTAGTAATACAACTCTCCGATAATAATTCACAATACTTATTTAATACTAACATTTTTTTTTTAATCAAATATTTTTTACAATTATTTCAACCTTTCTCTTCACCGTGTTGTAAAATTTTAATTTAACTTTTAAATTGCTCTCAATAATCTGATTTCATCTCGATATATATACAGTGTATTCACGGATGGAGTTGAAAAGAGGGTAAACATCTTTATTTTTCATTTTATGGAAAAAAGTTATTCTGTTTTCACAGTTTCTGTGAAAGTGTGAAAGTAAAGCAAATTAGGGAGGTAGAATATGTTTTATACCTATCTTTGCTACGGGTTATAAAATATACATTTTCCATTGTATTAACAGTTTAATTGTATTGTGAAAAAGATCGTGCAATCAAAGTGCATATTTTATGTACATAAGGCGGTTCCAGCAAGTGCCAATATATTTATTCTTTTTTTATTAACGTTACCCACATCTTCTTGTAACCATCTTTACCGCGTGCCTCACTTTTAATTGTCTGTTGTCGGTGCACAAGGCAAGCAGCTTTTTCCACATAATTCGTTCTTGCATGTAACGAGCATTCCGGAATTTCATTAATATTTATAAACAATGTCATTGCCAATTATTATAGCATGCCTAACAGATCAACATTTCATAAAAGAAATAAGAAATAAATTATACAGTATATTTAAGATATTTGGATGAAGACAGTGTTTTCAGGTGGATAAAATCTTCAGTTTCTTGCGAACCACCTGTAAAAAGAATGCCTTGAATATATATTTTCTATTGCTTACACCTAATTAATAAATATATAAGAACAATTAATTTTTAGTGGTTTTGGAACGAGTTACGTTAAGGTCCAAAAATACTTTTAATTATAATAATAATAGGTGACGAATGAAATGCTATGAAATTTACTTGTGGTTTTAAAGCAACATTTAGAAGGACAGTGAACATTGCTTACAAATAAACATCTACCTTTTCAGTTCAATTGTTTTTCTAAAAATTGCTTTAAAATTGTAAAAAGTAGGTACTATTTCTTTATATTATCTTCTTTTTTATATAAAGAAGCTAAAAAGATAAGGGACTATTTTTTAGGTGTAGGTAAACTCCCGAGAGTTGAAGCAAAAAAGAATTATTTTAAAAAACATAATTAAGCATACAACGCGAGGCACCTCTGCTAAATAAAACGCTGCTTTTAAAAGAATATACGATATGCTGTTTACTTTAATAAAAAAATTTGACATTATTTTGAAACAAATCTCATAGATATCTATACAGGGTGTTGGAAGCAAATGGGTTGCTTCCTTAGGTGAAAATAAACCGATTTAGATCAACTAGTTACCTTATTACGTTTCCGGACTCTGTATATTGTATGTATCACATATTTAGCATATACCATCAATATCTACTACATTCTGTTTAATCCATCTATTAAATATACTAGGAATTATAAATCTCGTGTAACAGTATAGTCAATTTGATCTTTCTTTGGGTTGTATTCGATTTTTCAATGGATGGTTCTTAATTTGCTTCAGATGATAGTCAGATTTCCGCAGTCCAGCGATTCACGTGATAAAAACTGATGTTATAACAACAAATGATGATGCAGCGAATAATGTTGTGAAAAAGTGCAAAGACAATCAGGTTAATACGAACCTATAAATATAGGTATTAATATGATATAGTTCAGTTCTGCTATACTTTTCATTGTATTCAACTCGTATTATAAATCTTTCAGAAATAAAGTTTTTTAAAAACCAAGTTTATGAAACGATTTTCATCATTGGCGCAGTCGTTGTAGGATCTTGTCAGTCAAATTTTCGGATACATTTTGGCGTACTTTTTAAAGTTTTAGACAAGAAAAGAACTTACTTAGTTTCGCGTGTGCGGTGCATTGGGCAACTTTTTGTGTGTGTACTCCATTGACGGAAGACCAACAAGAAGACACAAGGGCTGAACTGAGTAGGCTCTAACAAAGGCGGATGAATTGAGTAGTCTGTCGAGAAAACTCCAAAGAAACGAAGCAAGAAGAGGATTCAGGACTCCGGTACTCCAAAACCGTCAGGAATTGTTCCAAGTGAACGACCAGTCTATTGGAGACAAAAAAGGTGAAAATTGTCTGGATATTTCGGTAAGAAACCCTTATATGTCTATAGTAGAGAATAAGGACCAGCAATTTTGCGTTCGAAAATCTATAGAAGACGTTCGAACATAATTAAGGAAGAAAACGAAAAAATTCTGAAATAAAATCCCATTTCTCCATCCCAAAAATTCTCCACAAAAAATTTTACATATAGAGTAAATTTAAGTCAATAAACTTAGTTACAACGAACCTTTCGAAATCTGCTGATTCTAAATTCTTTAGGTATAATTTCAATTAGCTTGTAATTAAATGCGTTTGCAATTGTATCGTAACTGCAATCTAAAACTCACAGCAAGTACTAGCGCTTAATATATCAAATTCGTAGCATAAAAAGTAATTTGTATTATACAGAGTGTATAAAATTATTCACACAAAATTAAAATTTTGATTAAAATTTGATGATAGAATCTTTAACTGAACTTTTGGCAAATTCTTTAAATTTAGAAGACAGAGAAAATTTAACAATGACTACTAGGAACCCCGAAATGGCAAACATTCAACAAACAAATTTTACGGTTTTGCAAGCATATGCAAATACAATTTTTAATTATAATGGAAATTCTGATACA